>NC_051181.1:98850979-98992818 GCF_013339695.2 Rhipicephalus sanguineus
ATAGATTACTTGCACTGACGTCACTGAAAGCGCCCCTGTTGGAGCACCGGCATGTGGGGACGCCGACGTTTCCGATGTCACATTGATGTTATGAAAACATCACATGCACGTTCGTTCATTATTCACGCACCGAGACGTTCCTGCCACGTCGTTTTCACATAGACGCAACTTATTTGTCATCAAAGCCGCCATCGTGGAGTCCCAGTTCCTTTCAGAAGCCGCGTCCATGACGTCACGTGCAAGCCATCTACGTAGACGTGCAAGACGTCTACGTGCAAGCCATAGAGAAATACGACTCCTTAGATAACCCCCCGTCTATTTATGAAGAGAAACCGAGCGCTCAAGTGCGGCAGTGGTCGAATATTCGGGAAAATCCGAACGTGCATTTTTAGAATCGAATAAGCTTCGAATAGGCAAAATGTTGGATTCGCATTCAAAATTTCGAATATTCGCACACCCCGAGTTAATAGCCGAAAAACCACTACCGGTGTTACCAAAGCCACTGCTTAGCTAGCTGTACAGAGGCGACAGATAGCGAATATAAATAGAGAATAACGTAGAAGCGAATAGTGAATCAGGGTGCTGCTAATTTACTTTATTAGCCAATCTTATCTCTTTCTTCAAGAAGTATATCTTAATTAGCCAGTTTGTTATCTCCGTTTGCATGAAATAAACATTAGCACGTGATAACCACATCCACTGAGACAGCATCACTATTACGGGGTCGTAAGTGCTGGCTGTGCATTAAAAAAAAAAAAAAAAAAAAATGCACCACACAGCTGAGCTTCGAAATGTAAATTCGAGATTTCATGTCACGTGGTAAGCAAGAGACGCAACACGATGCGAATATGTAAGAAGCTTTATATTAAACATAATTTATTACTAACATATGACCACTTCTTTTATTAAATCTAAAGAAGTGATTATAAGAGACACTAAGACAAAAAATATACCAGTTATCGGGTAATCGGTAACATCCATAATCACCTGCGTAACCCGTTTGTGCAAAAGAAATCAAAATGAAGCGCTTATTAAATTATAACATGTTCTGGGAGATTCAGAATTTAAAAATAAATATTTAGCACAGACACACACATTAGTGAACAACAGGAGAAGGCATATGAGATTATCCGACCAGCCAAGCAAGACAAAGTCAGCATGTACCTTATAACTGCAGACGCAATACGAAATAACAACTGCGCATAATTATCCGGTCACGTGATAAGTTCCCAACTGATCTTTTTTTTTTTTTTTTTTTTTGCCACACACCTATGTCGTAGCAACGACAATCAACATTCGGACCGAGGCGCATGTACCAAGGACAATAACAAATACCCGAGAATCTCTGACTGCACTTCGCTAACTAATGAGCTCACTTCTTGTACCACAAAAACAGAATCAACGGAACCGATTTGGAGCGCACTACAAGCTAAAACTGATAATTTACTACTAACATCTCTTGCTTACAGCTCATGCTTACAGACACTAAATGACACATAACGAACGCGTATATCTCAATAAACGGGCAATGCTGTTCATAAATCATTGAAAACTCACCAATGCAGTTGATGACGAAACCTAGTGTGATGAGGCGGGCAGGGCAAATAAAAAAAAAAAAGAAAACGCCAAGGTCAGTAATTAGTAGCGCGCACGAAATAAATGCATTAACGCAGAATCGTCAGCGATGAACGGTAACCACCAAAATTTACTTTCACAGCTATTGAGGTTTCTACTACTGGCTGCTCGCAATGCAAGGCCCCACGTTTTTCTCCTTTTATTTTATTTCATCAACGTGACACACGAACGAGAATGTTGTGAAAGCTACACCTGTGATTCAGAACGCGAAGTAAAAACACGCTAAATAACAGTGCCGCAGGCATTTGATCCGACGTCAAGAATGACTATATTACATCAAAAATACAAAACACAGCATTCCGTGACACAACTTTTCGTATTGTCACAATCGCCCCACGATTTCAGGTGGCCCTGTGGGCAACTACGTATTGAACACAACCAACAATGATCCAATGCATCGGCACACAACACACGGGGTAAAATACGGCCCGAATCACCACCTTTGCAGCACGCTGCTGAATCACGAACGCTATTCAAAGTTAGCGCCGTTAGGCAATGTCATCAACGCACCACTCCATTCATACATTCACCCTCGGCTGCTCACTCCTCGCTCAAATTTACGTCCCATCACACACGCTCATCACTCGGATCCCGTCACTACGACGAGCTTCGGCATAAAAGGCGGCGACCTGGAACGTCTCCAACCATACCTCCTTATCCTCGAAGCCGACGAAAGCCTAACATAAGCCTCGGATGAAGAAGAAGCACAAGCAAACACGACGAGCACGCACTTTTCGTCCGCGAAACTTGCCGCAGCACAGGTTACAAGAGCGGCGCCATTTTGGGAAAGCGGCTGCTGTGATGATTACTTTTTTTTTCGGCTTCGCGGTGGTAGCGCCGCCTGGCCGCCGGCCTTTCACAAAGATCCAGTTTCGGTTCCGCTTTCGCGACACTCCGCTTATTTCTCTTGGGCTCGGCATTGGAGAGACTCGCTTGCGCGCGTGCTTATGCTTAACTTTAGACTTACGAGTTCGAAATACAGTTCCTGATGAAAGGGGCATTGTGCTCAGAAGTACATTCTGCAAGTAAAAACAGCGTGAATTAAACAAGCGTGCGGGAAAGAAAGGTTACGTTTCTTCCACTGCGGCAACATATTCTCCCACTGCAACTGCCCCTTGCTTCGATGATTTTTTTTTCTCCTTCGTTCATTGTTCCTGCTACGGTTCCTAAATATGTGAGAAAAATTTCGTATGTTTGCCAAAAGTTTTTTAAACTTGCTTGAACGTGGTAAGAAAAATATATAAGAAGAAGCGACTAAATAGGCCATGAAAAATGGGAGAAAAAGCACTGAGTTTAACCCGTGATTAAGGTGTTCTTAAGTGGCAAAAAAAAAAAAAGGTCCATAAATTGAAATGAGAATGCAGAATCCGTTAAGGCACAGTTTTGCAAATAGATTTTGCAAGGGGATTTTAGGCTACTCAGATGGCGACACGGAAAATAAGTAGGAAATGAGGAGAAATTAAAGACATCGTAACCGAAATATCAAATGACCTAGCTATATCTAACAAGCAACAAAGGCTGCAGTCACCAAGCGGTACGATAATGGAAGCACGGTATTGTTACTTAATGCAGGCTCCACATCACATCTGGTTAATACGACACAAGTATTATCTAATGGAAGTAATACGTAAGCATAGGTACAAATTTAATAGTTGTTTTGCTATCTCTCTGTATACCTGATATTTACTATTTGTAACAGTCTCAAGGGTTATTAGAAAATGTCACACATACCGCGAACCAGTGTCCTAGGAACAGTGTCTTGATTTTGGAGTGATCTCTTTTTGTTTGCTTGCTACTTATATAAAAAATTGCGATCAATGTTTCTATGATTGCGCCGTAGGTAAGAATATTTCTGGATTATTCCTACCCTAAATATTGAGCAGCTGTACTTCTATTCGCGAAGCTTATGGGTGAGTTTTTTTTTTTTTTTTTAATTCCTCGTGTATATTCGTTATTATGTGTACATAAAGGCGTATGACAAACATTTTTTGTTTGTTTTTGCTTTTTCTGCAGCTGTACATTTGATTATGCTTGTATTATTACGGCCGGTCATCATGTCGCTGATAACCCAACAGGGCTGAGGGTTTTAGTCAGTGAAATAAGGTGTGATGGCTGAAAAGCCGTCCCATATTTATTTATTTATTTATTTATTTATTTATTTATTTATTTATTTATTTATTTATTTATTTATTTATTTATCGAGTACTTTGGACACGTAACCAAGCATGGAGGGCGACAAACGACACATACAGTTAATCAGCTTATCAAAATAAAATACAACAATATAAACACAAGATTACGATGTCGATTCAATGATACAATTTCATTCGGTTATTGTAGGAGGGAAAAAATGAATACTTATGTGTGTTCCTTCTTGCGAATCAACGTGTTAATGCATCGTGTCTACGGTGGCGTGTAGTTCTGGTTAATATCAGCGATAAATATAGAGATGGGTCTAGGGTTAAATTGTTAGTGTCAAATAGTTTAAGGAATTTAAATCTCCGCTAGTGTATTCTAAGCTCGAGCAGTTGGATCTTGTCAATTTTCATAAGTTCGACGGAGGAATCGGATCTTGAAAATTTTCTTAAATATAAATGTGACCGCTTTTCGCTGAACACTCCCAAGACTGATCTGACAGGCTCTGTAGACCCAGTTCTCGTGCCCCGATAGTCACCCTAGAGATGTGAGTTACTGCAATCTTTTTAACATGATACACGTATGATCGATACACGCATGCGCATCTGGTACGGAGATTCTTCGACATTCACTCTACGAATAAACAATTCAAGTTAAACGCTTATCACATAGGCGTTTAACTTGAATTGTTTTTTTTTTTTTCAAGGAATGAAAAGCGCAAATATGATACATTTTTAAAAAATGTTAATTTCAGATTTCTTGCGCCGCGTCTTTAGCAGTCAAAATTATCCAAATTTTCCAAAGCGTTACCACATATTACAATAACAACAGTGACAAAGGTTATTGCTGAGGATGACGTCAAACGCAAACCAAAAATCCTTAAGTGAGAACATATCTCTAAAAATGCACTGTTTTGAAAGTCAATTAAAAAGAAGACCACCTTCCATTTCTTCTGAAACTCCCCAGAATTAAAGCCAATCACGTATTTTAACCTAATCTGTAGAAACATGTTGCATTTTTTTTGTGTGAGATCGGAGTTGCAAAGCCACCAAAGTGGCCAAATTGACGTAACACGCAGCAATTTAAATGCAGCCTGTGCGTTCTCACACAGGCTGCATTTAAATCCATTTGCTTCTTGCACTCCCCTGAGATTTATGGCAGAGTTGCACAGCTCCAAGCGAGCGTTTAGTGCTGGCTATCTAAAAAGATACAAGAAAAACTCACAGGGTTCTTTATGCGTTCACAGGCGACTCGACGGCGAAAGCCTTCTTCTCTTTCTTCTCAGTCAATGTATTGATCCTGCCCCGCCGCCCTTCGAAACCTTTCTGCACATAACGTGGTTTCGCACTGCCTCCAAGATCTGAGGCGCCTCACCTGGTTCTCCATTGCCTCCGTGATCGGACCACCTCTGACCACGCTGCGATGCCACGTGATGACGTCACCAATGACGTCACGTCACGAGACACCACTATGGCTTCACTATGACGTCATAATGACGCCACAAATTTTGGAGATCTGTGACGTCATCTTCACTTCATATGGTGACGTCATGACGTGATGATGATTCTTTGCATCACTCGCCCCCGACACCAAGCGACGCCGACGGTCAAATTTCGCGTTCGATGAGGAGCTTTAAGAGTAGGAAAGATTGGGATATCTCCTTGTTCATGAGCCTCGTGCTAGAAAAAGCTCTCTCCACCCGATAAACCTACAATTTGTGTCAGAACTGCATCAGCCTCTTCAAACAGATCTCCGTAACATCTTCACATGCGCCTGTGTCTGACAAAAATTTTGGTCCTTAGCAAGGCGCTGTTGAGGAGCTAAACTTATTCGTCCACTCAACAGACATTACACATCTGAAGATGGCGGTGAAGATGAGACGTGATTGTCAGAAGCCCAACGCCACGCGCAAGAAGGCGCGGAGATCGAGGGGGTCGCCTCCAGGACAATTTCTGCCTGGACCCACTCTTTCTTGAATGCCTGTCTCATGCCCTGTGCACATTATGACTGAAGAAATAGTTATATCCGAAAGTGCACATGCGATAATTGCTTTCTCCAGGAACACTACTAGGACGCGTACAAACACGCATATGTACAAGCTTGCACATAAAGTAACTCTTAATTTTTTTCTCTCAATTTGTTGTTTCTTGAATACGAAATAACATATGTACGACTTTAAAGTCACCGCAATGGCAACTATAGACACAAGCTCGCTCATTTAAGTGGTCGCGAATTAACGTTAATTTAATATTTCATTGAACAGAGCACAGAAAAACGAGCACACTGATAGGCGAAGAAAAGACGCACACAACATGCGCTGTTGTGTGCGTCTTTTCTTCTCCTATCAGTCTGCTCATTTTGCTGTGCGCTGTTCAATGAAATATGAACCGATACCAACTCGCCCAAGTCGCCGTCTTACAACGTTAATTTTTCCATTTTGGTGGCTTTGTAACTCCGATCTCGCTAAGATAATGCAACGTGCTTCTACAGATTAAGTTAAAACACGCACTTGGCTTTAATTATGGAGAGTTAAGAAAATTTTAAAGTAGCTTTTTAAATAATTATTCTCAAATTATTGCATTTCAAGAGACATGCCCTTACTTAAGCATTTTTGGTTCGCGTTTGACGCCGTCCTCCGCAAACATATTTGGCATAATTTTTAACCTAAATTGTGATAAGACCCTGGTTGGTTCGTAACAACTTTATTGATAGTCCTGCAGAGCTTTCGCCGACCGGGCCTTACAGGTCTCCCACGTGGAGACGTCGAGGCCTTTTCTCACCGCCGCCTCGCGGGCCTGCTGGACAGCCCAAAGTTGGTCGCCAAGGCTGGGCCTTCTTAAGGCAGCGGCCAGGGCTGGGCAAAGATACTTTGAAATTGTATCGCGATACGATACAAGACACTCAGACAATATGTATTGGAGATACAGGTACAAGATACTGCCGCAAAAATTGTATCCGATACGATACTTGGAAATTGTATCTTCAGATACTTGGATACATTCTCAAATTTGTTATTATAGATCCATATAATGTAGCAGCAAACGCCTATGCACCAAAATGTCTGCGTCAAAATTTCTTAACTGTGACCTATTTTGTTTCACCTGAATGAAATGTCTGTTAGTATCTCGAAAGGTTTGCCCTTCTTGCTCAAAGTACGTTAGTTTCCTTCCAAAATAACTTATTGGGGTTTGTTTTAGCTTCTTCACAGGACAATTCTTTGTACACATCGCTGACAGCGGTACTTCCTTTCCACATCTTGCCGACCATAAAGCAGGTTGCCATATAATCACAATAACTTCAATAAGAAGCCTTCTCACGACGGCGCAAATACCGGTGTGGACTTTTACCTTGTCCATAAAAGACAGCTTGCACAATACCGCATATCCCGACAGGTGTACAGCAGCAACAACGCTGGTAGCGACATTTTTTTTTTTTTTTGGGGGGGGGGGGGGGGTGCGCATGGTATGTTCTAGGGGTTTGAGACCTTTCGCTAGCGGCCCGGCCCGCACACATGATCGTCTTCGTCTCATTTGTTTTTTATTTTCTAAATAAGTATGTTCGTGAGCTGCACAGACATGACTGGTCTCAAGCATTCCTTTCGTGGGGAACATTGGTCACGATGTGCTAAAGCATAACTGTGGAATAAAAACTCTATTTCAGAATCCGCATCCAGATATCAGTCATTCTGTACATTGGTATCGATGTTTCTCGAATCCTGACTCTAAATCCCCTTCAGAAATGACCTATATATGCGATATGAGGAAGGCTTCCGTTCAAACGTCATTTTGTTCAAACTGTCTGCCACCATCTTCACTGTCCCGGCCCTTGCAACTAAATTTCGCGACTGCGGCCCGCTGGCTATAAGCTCAGTTTGAGACCCCTGGTGTATACGTAGATGACTTAAAACTGCAGTGAATTGTCAGATTCTACTTATCTGCTGGCGTAAAGGATTCTTTGTTCATATACTCACTAACGTGCAATCTTTTTAGCAATTGTTTTTCAACGGGACAACATGTGCAACACAGAAACGTCTCAGACGTATTGTATAGTTCCATAAAGCGTCGCAGGACACCGCCGCTATTTGCGCTTTTGCCACTTATAGCTCCCATTACGTGGCGATTAGTAATGCGAAAAATATTTAAGAAAGCCTGAAACAGGAAAACAAATATAAGTAAAATGGAGAGGTGGTTGTGTATCACATTCACATTGAATGAGTACAGAAACACAATACAGACGGCGCCCTTAATAGCTATGAGCATGAAGTATTGTCAACTTACCTGTTGAGACAATAGAAAATTCAGTGCCTATGGAAAATTGCCTGAAACGGCTCGTTGGGACACTGATGAGCAAAACAGAGCATTCTGTAAAACAAAGCTTCTCGAATCCCCTTCCTAACATCTTTAAGATGGCTCCTAATGATTTCCATTATTATAATGCAAACTCAATTTCGCTATTTTCCTAAGCGGTAAGCAGAATGTTTTGCACTGTTTACTTAAGGTGCGCCCACATAATTATATATTTGTTTTCAAAATCGCCTTGGCAACGTGTAAATGTGTAAACAGTAGTGGAAATAAGGTAGACAGAAGAATAAAGCATAGATATTATTTTGGGAGCGCGTTACAAAAAACATACTGCTGTGACCAGACCGGAAAAACAGTGCAGAGACTTAGGTAATGTAAGGGATGCAAAATGACAGCCAAGAAAGCACTTGTGCTAATAATCAAATTATGATTTTATAAATTCTTTGAATAAACGTAGCAAGAAGTGAAAAATACGGACGCCAAGATATTTTCTGTTAGGTAAACGCTTGCTCTTTTAGATCTAGCATCAGTAGCAGTGGTGCTGACGTTGTTAGATTCTTATTTGCATATAAGTTAATTCATGGCATGCAAGTCAAACTTACATCCACGAGATCCACGCGACGCAAGGGAACCCCATTCTTGCACGCATCACATTTCGTTACGGAGCAAGACGCAAGAGAATCTTCAATAGCGACTCTGTAGCAACATCAGAATTTGCGCAATAGACGCGGTGCAGGACAGTGGTTAAGAGCAAGTGTCGCGGCATTGGCGCAACTAAAAAGAAAAGAAATCGAACAAACAAAAGGTACGCGGACTGAGCGTAGACGTCCGCGCGCTCGTCTTCCTCATCTTCTGCCCTCACTGTGGTACTCTGGCGGAAAAATAAAATTGCGTCACTGCCCTCACACTTATTCAGATGGCTTAGTGGCACTAGTACCAGCTTGAGAAACGGAGCTTGGCCAGCGATTATTGTTTCGCACGGTTGTGTTGCGATAGAAGTATCTTGTATCTTAAGATAGACGATACATTATCGAATGTATCGGAAATATACAGATACAGATACTCGTCTTTCGAGAAGTATCGCGATACAGATACAAGATACCCATAGAGTATCTAAGATAGTATCTAAGATACATGTATCTTCGATACTGCTCAGCACTGGCAGCGGCCCACCGCGGCGGAAGGGTTCCGGAGTTAGCAACTTGCGGTTTTTGTAACAGTCCCAGAGCATGTGAGTCAATGTGGTGACCTCAGTGTGGCAGACCTTGCATATATTTGTCGGGTATGTATTCGGGTAGAGTCTGTTGCATTGTGCGGGGCTGGGGTACCTGCTCGTCTGCAGTTGTCTGAGGGCGCGAAAAAATCTTTATTGGGAGCGTTATCGAATCGCGTGCCATATTTACGATCTTTTTCTGAAAATGAAAGCCCCTGAACTGCAATGTAACAGCATTTTGTAAATGCACGCTATTCATGTAGTATGCCAAGAAAAATTTAGAGACCCACAGGTTACAATAGCTATTTTGTGAGATCTCGTCCAAACTCCATTTTCGTGCAATTTGCACAAGGCAGTTCTGGCTCAGTGGAGACTTCAGAATACTTTTGACGAAGGCAGAACTTTTCTTTTTTCGCGGTACTAAGATTAGTTTCGTGGTCCTGGAGACTCGGACAGCAAAATCTTTTTCAATGAAATTAAAGGGGGTCGGCGGACATGCACCGGTGGTCTTATCTGAACATGGTCATTGCAATGCTGCAAATAACTATGCGCAGGTAAACTTCCATCTTTGTTAACAAGCATGACTGCGTTATGCTATGCATCCTGTGTGCTTTTCTCAATGAATAGTTCGTTCGGGTGCCACGCAACACCCCCCCCCCCCCTCCACAGCCCTCTCATTTTCGGAGAATACAAGAGAGCTACGTTTCTGCATCCAGCACCAAATTTTACCCTTCCCTCCTATAGTTGGCATTACTCATTCGTTTTTACGCAATCCGGCTGCGCTGCATTGCTTCAGCGTTCGTATAAACAGCGCCCTGTGTCTCCTGTGGGCCCACGATCGATGCTTCAATTCGAAGTCCGCGTGATCAGCCGCGACCGTCGGGTGTACGCGCGCAAACAGCGCTCCCAGAACTCTCATTACGCGAGGTCTGCATGAGCGTACATGCAGGCATTATTGAAGCACGCAAGCAACGCTCCTATGAACACACACAAAAAAAATGCGGTGCAAACAATTCTGTACGTTTTGCATCGAGCGAGTAGTACCTACGATCGCGAACACACAGTAATCAAGTCGTTCCCTCCGGCAAGTTCGCAGGGACGTGCGGTTCAACGCTGTCGTCGAAACTGAAAGCCCCGTGGGAGTTAGATCTGCAAGCACGAACTTGCACGGGCCACGATCGTTGGCTGAATCCTTCCTTCGGAGCCCGGCAGGCTTTGGTATATTGACGTCGGAGAAAGGTTCCGCGTTTATCTGTCGGCGCTACAAAATAAGCCCCAGGTACAGAGCGCCTATTGAAGATTGAGAAACGCTTCTTGCAGACATTGTATGTCTTAACCGAACCACACAACGAAGGGCAAGGGCCATCGAAGGATGATTGTCAAAGTCGTGCAATAGTTTCGCGCTAGAACTGTTGATATCTGCTGCTGGTGAAACTCATTAGTTAGTTCCTATACGTATACGCCTTATATGCATATCGGTCACAGAAATGAAGGGCGTGTGGCTGCTTATCCGTACCTTCAAGTACGTTGCAAAGGACGAAGGAGTTTGCACCAAGAAGTTCGACATATTACAGTAAACTCTCACTTGTACGAACGTCGGTTTAACGAATATTTCAGAATAACGAACTTTTAGAAAATCCCCGGCGATTTTCTTATGCATTCTATGCAAGAATCTTTCAGTTAAACGAATTTCAGAATAATGAATTTTTCAGTTGAATGAACTTGATCCGCGGACCCAGGCTCATTTTTTAAATCAATTCAACGAAGTTTTGTGCACTGCAGCACTGGCATAGCCGATGCGAGCCGCCACTAAATCGCCCATCCATCGGCGGCGGCGCGACACAGCTGGACGCTGACAGTGGTGCTTCATTTGAGGACTATGTGCAGTGTGACAGTGATCATGTCACTTGTGCAGAACTATCTGATTTGGAAATTGTTTCGAGTGTTCGTCCGGAACCAGAAGAAGAAGAGTGCGACGAGGAAGTCGTGACGGCTGAGGCAGGTTCAAATCCTGTAACTCTAGCCGAGGCGGTACAGTATGTTAGAAAGTTGCGAGACTTCGTGTCTCAGCAACAAGCTGTGCCAGAGGCAGCGCACAGAAACGTAGACTCTCTGGAAAGCTTTGTCTCTTCTTGCGCTTTAAGGGCACCAGTCCAAATGAAAATTACAGATTTCTTTTCAAAATAAATTGCATTTCACACTTTTGACTCTAATGTCTGCTGTGCCCAATGCTGTTCCATATTCTAGTGAATATTCAGTTTAGTGAACTTTCAGTTAAGTGAACTATTTCCTTGGGTCCCTTGAAGTTCACTCAATTGAGAGTTCACTGTATCAGGTAAGTACATCTACAGTCGGGTACATAATGCCCCACCACGATGGTCTAGTGGTTATGGCGCTCGACTGCTGACCCGAAGGTCGCGGGATCGAATCCCGGCCGCGGCGGCTGCATTTTCGATGGAGGCGAAAATGTTTGAGGCCCGTGTACTTAGATTTAGGTGCACGTTAAAGTACCCCAGGTGGTCGAAATTTCCGGAGCCCTCCACTACGGCGTCTCTCATAATCATATCGTGGTTTTTGGGACGTTAAACCCCAGATAGTATTATTATTATTACAATCGGGTATAATGCATCCAACAGTGGAATAATGTCGACTACGCTACATAAACACTGTTCCACATTATGCGATGGCTTTTCCGTGAATATATAAAATGTAAACACTTCAGCCGTGTGGAACATCACTCCAAACATATCACGTGATTGTTGCAGAATGCTACTTCTACTTAGGCGAGAGGCAAGGCTTCGCCAATGGGTCCCGTTTACCAGCTGAATTTAAGTGGAAAGAAACTTCCAGTGTATGTTTTACGTCTTGTCTACGTTTTGTAAGCATTTCGCTTTGCCTTTCATTTGACAGCCATCTCAATTCCGCGTGGGAGCTAGTTCAACTGCTTTTAGAGACCCTGCGAACGTGTAGTTGAAATATTTGTAGTCGCTGTCGTTATCTAATATTGTAATAGGCGTGAAAAATAAAGCGCCATCGTACTAATGGCCAAGCAAACACAGAGGTATAATATCGGATCGAAGTAAGGACATTCACCCTTCAGGCGTGAATACAGAGGGCTTTGCGAATCGGCCACTTCGCAATCAGACCCATTCGAGTCGACCAATCGATATTAAGAAAGGAGTGAGCTCCAAGAAAATGAATTTGACAAAGTTTTTATAAAACGTGACACATCAGTACAAACAGTGGAGAGGGACGACGGTGGCGTTAGTCTCAGCCGCAGTCCTAAACTCCCGAGACGATTACTTCTAAGATCACTTTGACGCATTCTCTAACACTGTCGACGATACACAGTTGGGCACTTTTTTCGTCCCCTTTGACCAAGCAAAGAAGTTTGCCCGGTCAATGTAGCGCCGCCTGAAGTGAGAACCATTGACGCTCGATAAGTCGACCCGAAAATTATAAAGGTGAAAACAGGAGCTTGTCTGTTGAGAAACAACTTAATGAGAGGATAAGCTAATACTAAAACAAGGAAATATACACCCCGAGGCAGTTCCTACTGTGGGCCTTGAATAATCGTTGAAGCAGGTATGTTTGCGTTGCTCATAGGGTTTGTTCGTGTCTGCAACAGTGCATTAAATCACGATTTCGAATGGACCGATGATTTTACTCATCTCCTGCTTTTTTTTTTTTATAAGTATAGCACTGTAGCGTGCAGCAGTATGAACATTTCACATTTGCCTTGTTTTTCTTTGTTAAAGTGACATTAAAATGAAACAATGAATCAGTTTAAACTGATAATTTATTCTTTGAAAACTCTACTGTCGTTATATTCGCCTTCCTAGGCTTGTAAAAAAAAAGACAATGAAGGTCAACGTTAAATTTTTTTTTATGTCGCGCTCAAATCTTCGGCCGTAAACGTCAGCGTGACGCCAAAGCTTTCAAAGCTCTTTTTCGTATGTTGCTCACATGGGGCCAGTGAAATGTTTTTTGTAAACTTGGTGCGGTGAGTCTCAGGCACCCTTGATCCTCAGAGGATAATGTGCTTTATTTTTTAAAAACGAATAGTCTTTCTTGGGGAATTTAAACGCAGAAATTTTGGTGTCTGTCTGTCTGTCTGTCTGTCTGTCTGTCTGTCTGTCTGTCTGTCTGTCTGTCTGTCTGTCTGTCTGTCTGTCTGTCTGTCTGTCTGTCTGTCTGTCTGTCACACGATTTAGCCACCTGGCCAAAGTTTAAGCACTTGCTGAACGCCCAGCCATCTTGAACTGGTAGCAGCGTCCATACTTGTGAATACTGTCGATCAAAAAGCTAATATTACGCATATATGAGGCGTAACATCAATACGTAAGTGTTAGGTGATGTGTTCTTTACTAGAAAATACATTGATACGTAAATCTAAAGAACTAGTGTTTCTTAGGCTGCGCTGAAAAAGCGACTCTATGAGCCAGATGCGGCGATTCAACATAGAGGAGGAGGATTCATGTATTACGGCCGGCAGAAGACTATCGTCTTTCGACGGCATTTGCAGCGAAGCACGCAGATACGCGGCCAATTTTTTTATTTAATTTCGAATGCCTGCCCTTAGGCACAGTACTAGGCGGAGCACAAAATACAGATGCGAAGTTTCTTCTTGTATGAAGCTATGCAAGCACGCGTAGATGCCGTCAGACTCTATGACGTCAAGGCAAGTTGCTGCGGAAACTTCACGGTGGCGCCGCCACCTGCACTTTCTTTTTATGCTTTTTCTCGTTTATTAAGCGTCTTCTTGCAGCAGGAGTTGTGCTTTCAATATTGTCAAAGTCAATATTGTCAATATTGCCTACTACGAGAAAAATAGCTTTTCTCTTTAGTGACCCTTTAAGGCAGCTTTGAAAGACCAGTGTTACGTGTTACTCCTCCCCTGGTGACATCACAAGCGACAAGCACAGAGCAATCACAAAGGGTCATTCTATGCCAAATGTACCAGCCATTTCGGCGACCATCTGAAACGCATCAGAATAAAAATGTGCTCATTTAGTGCATTGAAACAAGTGAATTGCTAAAATATTTCAGAGAGTGAGTGAGTGAAACAACTTTATTCGGTCCACAATAGAAAAAAGAAATTTGGTCACGTGGGAGCATTCCGAATTTGGCAGAATGTCGTCTGAGTGTGGTTTGTCAGAGACATTATTCTGAGAGTACCGTTTCTTGCTTCAATACCAAAGTTGGTTTAGATATTAAGAAAATGCGTTTGTGTAAGGTGTTTTAAGCTCAGTAACATTACTGCAATTTTTCCGCCATACACGCCTCCAGAAATTTTGTCGAAAATGCTCCACGTTTGCATTTTTTTTCCTTATAATGTTGCGCTATGTATGAATGTTTGAGTGATGAGTACTTACTCTACAGGAGGTATATTTTATGTTAAAAATATTGTCAGACCATTCATGTTTCTAAATTTTACGTCAAAAATCACAAATTTTTATTTGAGAAAACTATCATTTTGGTCCACATTGAGATGAAATTTACACCACGTGGTGCTTCAATTAAAAATCAGCTTTATACCTCAATCGAAAGCAAATAAATAGTTCTTCTTATATGACAAGTTTTATCATTACAATTTTTGTTCCGCATTGACTGCTATCTTCCCATTTGTTCATACGGCAGCTTCCTCGTTGAAGTTCTCTGTAGCCTTCAATGCCGTTGCCGTGCTGTCATATACAGATGATGGATTCGCGGCTCATGCACGGAGGCTTAGACTGTCGCTGGAGAATCAGAGTTTTTTTTTTTCTTTTTTTTGCGTGCGCTGTTTTTTCGAACCTCGCATCATTATATACTATATGTCGGATGTTAAGCTGAAATGTGTCAGTACCAGCTTATGTTACTTTATCACTTTTTACTGGCACATTCCTAATTAAGCTGTATTAACGCTGGTAACTTACTATCTTTTTGATTCGGCATGCGCTGCGTATCTGTTGATAAAACGCTCGCATTGTCGGTTATTCTTTAGACAAGTGAACACCCTTTGATATGACGGTGAATTGACGTAGTAGGAGTATTGCTTCGGCCACTAGAGGTCAGCGCTATAAACATACACCTGGTTTGAAATGCCTGTCGTCTTGCTATGTAAGCCAATGTAGCAAGAACTTTTTAGCAAGGGACACTAAAGAGCAAGACGATTTTTCTCGTATTAGTAAAGTCCTCTTTAACGATACCAAAAACACCACGCTTGCTGCGAGAAGACGCTTAGTAAGCGAGAAATTGCGCAAAAAAAAAAAAATGTGGGTGGCGACGCCACCTTGAAGTTTCCGCACCATTCGCCGTGACGTCACATATTTTGACGGCGCCTACTAAGGCCTGCGAAGTTCCTTAACGATAAAAATGAAGTACACTGTCCTCTGAGAGGACCATAGAGTTAACATAACAAGTTTGAGGAAATTTATTGAGCCGATGGAGGTAAAATACGATAAATGCACTTTGAAATCCGTGACATCCCGCGTGGAGATTTTGGCGCGATATTCAAAAATGAAACTTTGAACTTCATTTTCTCCGCAATTAATACACCGATGATGGCGAAATTAACGACATTATAGTTCTAAAAGTACAATTTATCAATCTAAACCGATTCATTGTTTCTCTTTAGTGTCCCTTTAAAAAACGCGTGTTTTATAACTGGACTACGCAAAAAGAAATTAATTTAGGAACCTGTTCATCTGATGCACTTCTAATGGCCGTAAAAAAGTGTTGCTAACCCTATAAAATGGTCATCGCTATGCTCATGCGCCACTATATAGTAAGCGTACAAGTTGACAACTGTAGAGGGCCTCATAATGTGATGCAGAACTATCGGTAAGTTGACTATCGATAGTATCGATAGTTTCTTTGAAACTATCGATGGTGTAAACAAACTATCGATAGTACTGCTATCGACAAACTATCGATAGTTTGTCGATAGTACTACTATCGACAAACTATCGATAGTCCAATTAATAGTACCATCGGTAATAATACTAGCGATATTACTGCCAGGCGGGTTTATTGCTTTGTTTAGATGTATTCGGGTTTCACCCACAGACTGTTAGCAGCGTTTGACGCAGACCGCGCGATTGTTTGAGATCTTCGCGATTGTTTGAGATTATTTTGCTAAGATTACGCACCAGACGCGAATATTCAAGTTTATTGGAGAGCTTACGCGAGCACCAGCGATAACGCTGGAAGGTTCGATGACTGATGTATAAAAGACGAAGCGTTCCACCGATTATCAGATTACTCGACGGCCGGCGACTGTTCTCGCCACAATCAGTGCGCAGCGTGTATCACTTGTATTTTGAGTTAAGTTCGACCAAATAAAGGAGCTTCGTACTTCACAGTCTTGCTGCAGCATTCTTCACCGTCACAACCACGTGACAAACTATCCATAGTGGTGCGAATAACAATACTGTTGCGGGCTGGCCATATTGCCCAAAGTCTTCGCGATAGACTACTATTAGCTTCGCTTAACTTATGAGCAAATTTTTGGCGAGAGAAATCATTTCCGCTGTGAAAATGGCGGCACATGTCGATCAATAAATTCATATTCAAAAGCAACCAGTTACAATTCACAACTCAACAAACTTAGTTCTTGATAACTTTTTTTAAATTTTGAAAACATGCAATGCTATATAAGTTTGAAGCCGCGCAGTTCCACCCCAGGTGACGGCTTCCTTTCCGCAACAGCTGAATAGTTAGACTTTATGATCATGTCAGCGAAGCACTCTCGTGAAGAACACAAGCATCTCAACTTTCTTGCCCTTCAGCCTGCTCATTCGGCTCCACTATGTACCACGCGCGCGGGAAACCAAGTTTATTCTGCAATGAGTTCGCGCTGTTGATTTTATACTATCGATAGTGCTTACTATCGTTAGCGCTATCGATAGTATTTTTCACCATCGATAGTTCGATAGTGACTCAGCTATCGATAGTATCGATAGTACCATCGATAGTTCTGCATCACTACCTCATGCACATCGCGCTGAACCTTGATTTAGCAGCGCTTTGGTTTGGGCAAAGAGAGAGAAAAGATTTATTGTGGCGGAAAAGCTGAGAGGTCGGCCTGAATCAATCGCTGGCCTGCTACTCAGCGTTAGGAAAGGGGAGAGAAGTCTTCATGAGGAGGAAGGTGGCGATGAAGCAAAACCGTGAATGTCCAGAAACTATTTACAGTCTCTGGTCGAGTTCTGTCTAGCGTAAAAACTTGTTCAGCGCTTTCAGAATATCGCGCTGATGACGGATGTGGTGGTCCCAACAGAACTTTTTCTGAAACTTGTTGTTTCGTAGGTTTCAACAAGACGGTGGCCATCGGATTTCTTTGCGTGATATATCGTGGGAAGACACACAAGAAGTGTTCTGTAGTCTCAGGAGCACCACATACCTCGCAATTCGGACTGTCTGCACAGCCGATAAGGTGTAGGCAACGACGAGTGAAAAGCCACACCCTTGTCGTAATCTGTGTAGTAGGATTGTACTGCATCTTTTCATGGTTGGCGGTATTCTAACGTGCAAGTTGGTGCGATATCTGCAGAATTAAAGGAAAGCTGAAGCACCTAAAAAAAAGACTTGGGGGGGGGGTATTCACAGTTTGATGCCTGCTGAATTCGAAAACCGATGTGAGAGTTCTCAAAAGTGAACGCAAATTGCATTTTTTGGCAAAAAACAGCGGCTGCGACCGCAGGGCTTCTTGAGATGATGAGCGAATGCGGTGACGTCTTCAATGTTAGTAAGGCGATGATTGGGGCTAGTTGGTTCATGTCGAAGTCTTGATTATGCGCTATTTTATGAAAACACTACCGACGAAGAAGACGTACAGACGAACAGAAGTAGACGAGACAAAAGCGCAACTTTCAACTGATTTATTTCGTGCGTTGTTCAAATATATATCGAGTGCAAGGCACACGTCAGAGTGATAATACACACATACCCTCGCCTACACGTCATCCCCCCTTCGCGTTTTCACTACAAGATTTACTTCTGCAGAAGATAAATGTAAAGACGGCATGCTCACGCAGTTTTTTTCACCCAGTGAAGCCATGATGGCTGCTTCAGAAACCCGAATTTGAAAAAACAAAAATTGTAAAACACGTGAAAGATGAAAAAGAGAGATTGGTTTCTGAAGCAGCCATCATGGCTTCACTGGGTGAAAAAAACTGCGTGAGCATGCCGTCTTTACATTTATCTTCTGCAGAAGTAAATCTTGTAGTGAAAACGCGAAGGGGGGATGACGTGTAGGCGAGGGTATGTGTGTATTATCACTCTGACGTGTGCCTTGCACTCGATATATATTTGAACAACGCACGAAATAAATCAGTTGAAAGTTGCGCTTTGTCTCGTCTACTTCTGTTCGTCTGTACGTCTTCTTCGTCGGTAGTGTTTTCATAAAATAGCGCATAATCAAGACGGTGACGTCTTCTTCGCCATGGCGCGTCATCTGCAAAAGCAGCATTGTTAAAGCGTGGCTTCCGGCTAGGGGGCGCAGGCAGAGTTAGTCACGGAGGCTACGGTTGAAGATACCAGACACTTGTTCGCATTGCGCCGGCTGTTTGTCGTTATGGCAGCTATATTGTATTCCACCTGCAGAACTTTCAGTGGCTCTACACTTACTTGAGCCTTGTGTACGTAAATATATAGTGCAGCTCATAGTTGAGATCAGTGAGCGGCGAGAACCTTCCGTCGGAGTACAGCGCGGCTCCGCCAAGGTACCGTAGATGACGTAGTTCGTTTCCACGCCCACACCTTCGGCGCGCTCGCGTGGGCGGAGCAAGACAAACTTTTCTTTCGCGTGTTCTGAAGCTCCTGCTGCAACAACCGCGCAAAAAATTACGACATCGTCGACAGTAGTGTCGGTCCTTGTTGACCACGAAGTTTCACCGAATTCTAAAACCTCTTCAGCTTCTCCTTTAAGCGGCATGAAGGACGAATACACAATAAAATAAGCACACTCAGGACCATTTGGTCCTGTGTGTGCGCGTGTTTTCTTGTGTATTTGTTCTTCGTGCTGTTTAACAAGACAGATGCGCTGAAGCGTTTCATAGCTGACATCAGTGCGCATCCACAGGCTTCCGAAGACTTCCACAGGCTAGGCCCCATCTCTTATTGACAAGTTGTTCTCAAATAAACGTCAGTGATTGCGTACATTAAGTCCCAAGGGGAAAATAAGTGAACCACCTTCCGTTATCGATCGCTTTAAGAGGCAGTGCGTGTCTGACAGCTTCCAAAAACTGCCCCCCCCCCCCCATCCCTCCCCTCGCTTTTCCTCCCCAGTGTTCAACTTTGTTTTACAGCGAAAGCTGTTATGAGATCATTGCACCGGCCGTTTTTGGTGCCGTAGTTGTCCGCCGCCGCCGCCGCCGCCGCCAGTGTCCGTAACCAGTATCGCTCGAATAAGAAAAAAAACTAAATAAGAAAAAAATTCCAGGATGAAACGACGTTCGAACCTGGGCCCTCTGCGTGGGAGCCCAGTATTCAACCTCTGAGCCATGCCGGTGCTGAAACTGCTTTGCTAAAAGGTCCTATACAGGCTTCATGTCGGGAAGGAACCACATTAGCATATGCAATATAGCGTGGTAGAAGAGTAAAATAAGCACCAGCGTCGCACAACGCGAATTCTGTAACCAGGCGTCACACAATGCGAATTGCGCAACGAGTAGGCTGTTGAATGCTTCCAACCATTACAAAGGACCCTGCCATAATTCTTCATCGTCCATCAGCACAGCATCAACAAAGTGCGCAATAATGCCTTACATGGGTTTAGCAGGCACCAACGCTCTCCGTAGAATTACGAAAAACGGCAGAGTGCCTGCTGCCCTACTTCTCAAAAATTACAATTATTTATAGCGTAGTGGGTTCCTCGCAAGTGCACTTGTATTGGTTGCCATGGAAGCCCATAAGCGCATGATCCACTTCCTCTGGGTCTCAGTAAAATTACAATTATTTATAGCGTAGTGGGTTCCTCGCAAGTGCACTTGTATTGGTTGCCATGGAAGCCCATAAGCGCATGATCCACTTCCTCTGGGTCTCAGTAAAATTACAATTATTTATAGCGTAGTGGGTTCCTCGCAAGTGCACTTGTATTGGTTGCCAAGGAAGCCCATAAGCGCATGATACATTTCCTCGGGGTCTCAGTAAAGTTCTTCGCCCCCCCCCCCCCCGCGTCTCTCTCCCACGTCAACGTATGTTATACAGCATGACGGGAGAGGAAAATAGCGACCGGGCGTCACCCAATGCAAATTACATAACTGGTGGGCCGTTTAGGACATTCCAACCCTTACAAAGGGCTGCGCCATAATTCTTCATCGTCAATCAGTCGTCGCGTGAACAACGTGCACATAAATGCCCTTACAGATGTGTAGCTGGTGCCCTCGCTTCTCCACATAATGACGAATAATGGATTAGGAAGGTGCGTCCAAACTTCAACAAAAATTGTGATTTATGCCGTAGTGGGTACCTGTCTAGTGTACTTCGTATTGTAGCCCCAAGAGAGCTTAACGGGTTCTAGAAAACGCCGCTCTTCCAGCTTCGCTGTGACTGTGCTGCGGTTTTAGCGCAGGCCTGGCGGTTTTTTTATTTTTTAGACAGTACATGCCAACAACAAGCTATAGGACGTCTTGCTTGCGTTGATTCTCGAGGAAACGCGAGCGAAAACTTGTGACACCGCGTGCTGAAGTTTGAAGGCACTGGAACGATAACATTTCATCATTACAACTTTCTTCCCTAAAACGGAGCCCCTGCATGTCCATTATTCCGCTCCAGTAGCTGTTGACACCACTGACATTGATACGGTGTCTACGAGAGTGTATACGCCTAAGACTGTCTTATCACATGGCAAGACAGCCGTTCCGCCAGTGTTAGTACACCATGTCTCAATGTTTAAACTTAAGAACGTGTCAGTATAGAAAGAGAGACAACGATGAGATGGGAAAGGCAAATATGTTAACCGGAAGAGATTCTCTGGTACGCGCGTGTTTTGTTTTTTGACGACTTTGTTACGCACGTTGACGTTACGTTCCGCTGTGGATAAATGTCTGCATGAGCAAGAATAAGGCGGATGTTTAGAGAGCCTCCGCAGAATAAACCACTTTTTTGCTTAGTGCCAGTGACTGCCATTCTCGGGATCGTCGATGTTATTCATTTATTGCTTGACATGAGACGCGCGCACAATATGTAAAAATATTCTTGAAAGGACAAGCGACCTCGATAAAGGATCACATTACCATGTCAGAAACGGCTGATCACCAAGAAGCCCAGGATCTAGAGAGCATCAATTATCGATAGAAATACGCATGTCAGCGGCGCAGCTTCGAGGGCCGCACTTCGGTACACTCGCCGGCGCCGGGTTTATCGCGTACTACGCCGCCTCCCCCGCCACCGAAATCTGTAACACTTCGCTTGAAAAATAAGAGATCCATGCCCGTCAAGCTGTAAACGCCCATAAATCAAAACTATGTTCTCTTGAAAAAAACGTGAAAGCCTGCATCGGAGACCAAAAACAGCAAGTTGCACGCAGGCATCCATGCGAACGCTGCGTGACGCCAGAACCTTGATAATTGCACAGCGTGTTGAATAATTAAGGCGTTTATTACGAGTCATTAGGACCACATGTGTGATTATGACGTACGAGGACGAGAATGAAAAACATTTCATTGGAAGGAACGGGGGGAAAAAGATCACTTAATCACCCATTTCATCTGCGCCAAGCTTGCGGCCGTCCCTCAAGTTATACCTGTTTTTTTACACGGCAGCCACTGAAAAACAAATGAGCATAATGAAGTGGCAACATAGGTTCGAATTGTTTAAGCTATACAGCACCTTGAGAAGAAAGCCACGTCATCGTAAAAAGCATGCAAGGGCGTAAGTTTCCGTAATTTGTGCATAGGCGTGTGCTATGTGCCCAAAATGGTGTTTTTATTATTGATGCGAAGTGTTTATGCTCGGCTTAATCATGATGCATCAATCACGGGATAAAAAGTCACTGTCGATGCTAACACCACTATCCGAAGGCAGTTTACCACAACTAAACTGTATGCAACTAGTCCAGACGTAACTCCTCGAACAGTAACCCTGCGAACAGAAAACCCCCTAGCGCAGGCATCCCGAAGAAATTGGGCAAACCCCGTACCACCACAGGTCCAGTAAAAATGACGAAGTTGTCAGCGGGCGAACACGCGTATGTGCCACATAAAGTGGGCATACGCCTTACTCCTAACTGGTGCACTAAACATGAAGTGAACACACGGGTGGCAGTCACCAACGTGTGTGCCACAAAATTGGGCAAACCCGACCGCTCACCCATGGTCAACCAAAATGGCGCGAAACGGAGACAGCGGCAAAAAGTAAAATCCTGCTCAAATGGCCCCTCGATATCGGTCACAATACTGCAAGTGCACGAGGCAAGCAAGACAAGACAACGCATGTCGCCACAAAAAACTACGCATACTGCTCAAACGGAAAACTTCGAAGGAGCGTAAGCCAAATTCAAAAGGGAATTCCTGTACCTTTCATGAAAATTCTGTGTCACCTCTATGCCGTGTACTACACAGCTTGGCTCGTCATCCGCAGAGCGGAATGGCTGATGATTCTTTTCGTTCGTTTCTTCTCTATCTTTCACAAGGAAGGCAATCCAGAACGTTCACCGCTCTAACACGTTGGCTTGCGTTCCGTTTGCTTTCCAGAAACAAGCTTCCTTCGCGCTGAAGCCCGGGATAATTTCGTTTCGCCGTCCCTCGCAAGCTAGTACACAGTACGATCAAATGAAAACACTAAATCACACGGATGCGCACTACAGTCGGTTGCGACCTAAGAAAAAAGTCGCGCGGTCCTTTATGCGTTTGCCTAAGACGGCTGGAAAGCGAAATGCATCTCCTTTTTCTTCTTCTTTGGCATCTGAGTCTGGTTTATTGATCCCCTCCCCTCCCCCCTTCCCCACTGAAACCTTGCTGCACCTAACGCGGTTTTGCACTGCCCCTGTGATCGGCCCACCTATGACCAAACGGCGATGTCTTTTGATGACGTGATCACGTGACCTCACGTTAGTTGACGTCATGGTGACGTCACAAATTTTGACGATCTGTTGCATCACGAGCACGTCATATGGCGACGTCGCCACGCGATGATTTTTTGCATCGCTCGTGATGACGCCGACGCTCAATGTTCGCCTTTCATGAGGCATCTAAGGCTTTCGCCCTAAAGAAAGTATTAAAAGCCGCGCAGAAGTCATCTGATAGCTCAGGTGCATGTATGTGTGCCGACGTCGTACCAAACATCACATGACCTCATTGTAACATGACGCGACCAATGACGTGACCAATCACCAAAACTTGTGACGTCATGATGGCGTCGTCATACGACATCGTTGCTTGGTCAAAGGTAAGTCGATCTCCTATCCCGGCGAAAGTGCATCTATCTATCTATCTATCTATCTATCTATCTATCTATCTATCTATCTATCTATCTATCTATCTATCTATCTATCTATCTATCTATCTATCTATCTATCTATCTATCTATCTATCTATTAGGGGTGTGCGAATATTCGATAGTTCCGAATATTCGTCGAATATTACATTCAAAATATTCGTATTCGATTCGAACATCGTGTATTCGAAAAATTCGAATATGCGATTCGATTATCATGCATAAAATAACTCGTCTTCCACATTTCTGCTGCATTCGTATACCTAAAAACGTTGCCGAGAGGAGCGATAAACATCGTAAGTACACGGAGGCACCATATTTGCCTGCGACGAGCGCCCCAATACGTATGATTTATTGCTGGTGCATCTCCGACGTGCAGCGCTGTTGGCGATCATGTAACGGCACATTTTCAATATTATGCGGCCGTAATGTGCCGCACTACCACTCGTTCACTATGCGGGACCACTTCTGAAGAAAGACAGTGACCCATGTGACTGGTGGCGGACTGTAGGCATCTTCAGATACCCCAGTCTGGCAAAGCTTTGCCCCATGTACCTCCCTATGCCAGCCACTTCTGTTCCAAGCGAGCGTGCCTTTTCAGTGGCGGGGGTGGGGGGGGGGGTTGTCTCTGTTAGAAGGGAGCGCCTGCGGCCTGATCATGTGGAGCAACTCATATTTCTTCATGATAACATCTAGTCATTACTTTCATTGTGCCGTCATATTTGCTTTTGTTGTGATGTGCATTGTGCTAGCCTGGATATTGTGTTCTGGAGATAGCAGTGTGCGTTGCCACTCAGGCTGTTAATGTTTTTCCTTTTTTTTCAAATAGCTGCATGCTAAATAAAATATTGTTACTGTGGAGGCATTTTTTCTTTGATATTCGATATTCGATTCGATATTCGAAAGTGGATATTCGTATTCGATTCGTATTCGAAAATTTTGATATTCGCACACCCCTACTATCTATCTATCTATCTATCTATCTATCTATCTATCTATCTATCTATCTATCTATCTATCTATCTATCTATCTATCTATCTATCTATCTATCTATCTATCTATCTATCTATCTATCTATCTATCTATCTATCTATCTATCTATCTATCTATCTATCTATCTATCTATCTATCTATCTATCTATCTATCTCTTACCTTATATGTCTCAGGAGTCCAAAAATCCCGTGTCCGACGTTGACGACCGGCGACGGCGTGAACACGAATGGTGCCAAGCTAACACGACCTCACATACACATATAATGATGCTAAGACAAATATCACATCGCGTCATTAATGACGTCATGCTATGACATCATCGACAATACAATCGGCTAAGAACGTCAAAGTAATTTATTGAGTGTCTCGCGAGAGTAACTTAACTGTTTATATTTTATTTATTTCGAATACTTCCAAGGCCCCAAAGGCGTTACGTATAGTAGTGGTAAAAGAAAAAAAAAAGGCATACTGACACGCATGCTCATATTTCTTCAGTGATCCCCCTTTTGTCGGCCAAAAAACAAATAATAATGTTTCGCATTTGTCACTCGGCGTATAGGGCACGCCTTCACGCATTTGAAGCTTCGCTAATGTTATTGACGTTTCCAACTACATTGCTTGTAGGTTTTACGCGAGCAACAGCGATTACGCTATAAGGCACGATGACGCATATATAAAAGTCAACAGGTTTCACCTTGGGCGGCCGACGACTGTTCTCGCTGTTGTCCTTGTTGTGTGAGGGATGTCTCTTTCTAAGGGTGCAAGCACTCCCAATGGTATGACATGGTATGAATAACTTTACTGAGGTCCTATGAAAATTTAGTTTTTTTAACTACGCTTTGAGTTGCCGTGTTCTTTACCGTCACAAAAACGTGACAATATGCTTCAAGTTTTAAAAATAGCGTGGAAAACGGCACAATTGAAATCATTATAACCTGATTATGAGCGATAGGAGCACGAAGGTAGATCGAGTCCATAATAATAATAATTGTTGGGGTTTAGCGCCCCAAAACCACCATATGATTATGAGAGATGACGTAGTGGAGGGCCCCGGAAATATCGACCACCTGGTGTTCTTTAACGTGCACCTAAATATAAGAACACGGGCCTCAAGCATTTTCGCCTCCATCGAAAATGCGGCCGCCGCGGGCAGGATTCGATCCCACTAGTTCCAGTCCACGCTTGTCCAAGGAATGAA
Source organism: Rhipicephalus sanguineus (assembly GCF_013339695.2). Taxonomy (NCBI): domain Eukaryota; kingdom Metazoa; phylum Arthropoda; class Arachnida; order Ixodida; family Ixodidae; genus Rhipicephalus; species Rhipicephalus sanguineus. The sequence continues at coordinate 98,876,876 of NC_051181.1, forward strand.
TGAATCACTGAACAAGTTGGTGTGACAAGCAGGCACTCCTGTCTTACGTTACAGTTGTGGTCTAACTATATATATATATATATATATATATATATATATTAATATATATATATATATATATAATATATAGATATATATATATATATATATATATATATATTATATATATACACGCAGGGGGAAATAAAATGTTTTCTCTCAATACACTGCTACCATAATAAACTTTACGAACGAGACGATACGCGCGAGATACTTTTAACGCTTCTAAAGACCGGGAATGGTGTAAACTGGTCTTCATCGAAGTGACATCGGCATGACCTGGGTCTTCGAAAAGAACGAGATGTGTGACTTAATTCTGGTCGCAACCACTTTTCGCTAGTTTGCTCCATTTTTATAAATAAGAACTTCTGTTAACTATCACTATTTGCTTCAAATAAGGGCTTGAGAATGCGCAACGCACATGAGTTCGGGGCATACTTTCGAATATATAGTATACGGAGGCACACTATGTATAATAGTATACACTGTTAACAGAGTATACTAGTACACTCCTTTAGCGGAGTATGCTGGTATACTCTGTTATGGTGGCACAATTTTTTTACTGTGATATTGCAGCATGCGCTCGAAATTGGATTCACATCTTTTGCGTGCGAGCACGTACGACCGTTTCGCCGTCGTTACCCCTTCCACACTGCCGCCATGAAACTCTATAGATTCTTGCTGATACTCCGGAGAGTAAAAACTATCGCAACATAAGTTAAAGAGCAGTAGAAAGCGCTCGAAATCTCCTTTTAGCGCGAGTGCTTCAGTGAGAGTTGTTTACCGACGACAAGCTGAAGATACACGTTCCGCTCGAAAGGTGATATGAAAAGAACATAGATCAAAATACATAATACAGACCCTGTGTACTGGAACCAGCGAGTAGTAGCTAAACCAGTCGCGTTTCCGAGCAGTTATACCAAAGAGTGAAGCACAAACATTTAACGAGGCACTTAAATCTTGTTATGGAAGCCACTAAGCGAAGTGAGGAGTCTTGAGAAGCACTTGAAGTGGAGAAACCCGCCGCGTTCAATAGACATGTCTCGAAAGCTATATAACCCTTAGAGCTGAACAGGTCAACGCTGAGTGTTCCTTTTAACGCAGTGACGAGAGACGGGTGACGGGGGGGAAGCGACGTTTGTCAGTAGGCTCGATGCTTCTCAAGTGTCTAGCCACGTACTTTTACCTCCGTAATAAATTTAGGGTGATTCCACGTAAGATCGAACAATCGATGGCTGGTCGACCTCTCAAATTTATTTCAAAATTTTATATATTATTGCCTGAGGAGTGGAAAGAAGAGATCCGCAATTTGTTTTGCCGCCAAAAAATGTTTTCGAAGCACAGGAAATCAATAATGACGAAGAGGTGGAGTGGAACGCTCATCCGCTCTGCTGTTTTGGCCAACTTTCGTTATGAATTGCACAAAATATATTAAAGTTAGGTAGCTGAAATTTCTTTAACTAAATATATGCATGTCTTTGCTTCTGCTCAGGTATTTTTAGTTTTGATGTGTAGTGTAGATGTTTTTATAAAAAACCTCAAAATTGGCCCAGGAAACGTTATTTTCTTTACTTTGAAGGTCTTTATCTCGAACAGTCCTTGTAGCAGGGCGACAAAAATTGCGCATTACGTTCTTCGTATGCTTATCTACCATACTGCCGAATCTTATATTTATATAACTTTTCAGTAAAGAGATATGATCGGGCTAAGTTAAAGAAAACACCGGACAATGAAAACTTCTGACGACAATTAAAAAAAAAACCATTTCTTATATTTCTTAAACATTGTCCACTTATTCTCCTCCACATCAGCTTTCATAATCATTGAAAACATGTTGCATAATGTCGTTGCACTAATAGTTACGGCAACTCCAATAAGACCCTTAGGCAAGGATTGGAAATTCCGATTTCTTGCTCAGCAAGTGTATAAAATGCAGGCAGGATTGAATTGCTTTTTATTAAAAGGCCAGCAGGTACCGAAAAAGGTGTCGCCGGCACTGAAGACGTTAATTTTGAAATTATTTCGTCACTGCACCGGCCACGAGCGCGGGGCTACCGAGCAGGCGCGCGCACCCGAGATGCTCGTTGTAAGAGACGGCGCAGTGAGAGCTTGTTTTCCCGTCCTCAGACCGATTGAGTTCGAAACAACAAAACCTCTGGGGTGACTTGAACGCACGTACACCGGTAGTCGCAGTGATCTTATTAATGACATCGATTTCTTTTTCAGGGGGCATAAGAATGTCATCGTTAAACTGTGCGTTCCGTGAAGATCTTTCATTGCAGTGGTAGCAAAAGCACGCGTAGCACAAGTAATCCGTCTCACTGGCAGTCACTGATCGTTCGGGCGTTAACCGTTTCTTCAAAGTGTATATGCATAGGTCGGTAACTCTGCGAAATTTTGGCTTCTTTGCAATAATTAAAGGAGTACTGACACGATTTTGAGACATCGCAAGAGGGACATTTTTTGCTTCGTTGGTGTGCAGTGTCAACGCTGTCCACACACTGGAGTCGGAGAACACGTATAAAATTTGACTTTGAAGTTTTCGTCGCTGAGCATCTGCAAGCCACCTCCACTGCAAGGACATTATCCCGACGAGTCAAGACAGTTCCCCCGAGTATGCGAGTTCTGCGTCCTGCATGCAGCCTAAATCGCAGAAATCACAGGGTCCCAGGACGACAAGTCACTCATCGTTGTGGATGTGCGCCACGAGCAGATGACGAATTTGCTGCTACTACGTCGCGAGTTCCTGTATCTCCGTGACGTCGCACTGCTATGAAACGACACTGAGAAGCCACCCCCTCGATATCTAAACCGAAAGTGTCTTTTTAAGGTGGCGCTAATTAAAATATATACGATGCATTCCCAGGCACCACAATAGTCGTTTTAGGTTACTCGACGCCAGTATTTTTATTTAAAGCAACAATCCGAAATTTTTAAAAATTCGTGTCAGTACTCCTTTAAGCTTCTTGTGCTTCGAAAGGTAGTCTCCACAGTACACTCATTCCGAGCTATACTTTATCGCCATGAGACGCACAGGAGGAGTAAAGTAAGAGCAAAGCACAAGAACCATCCGCGCCGAATGAAGTGTGAACAGCGCTCTGAACGCGCGGCTAGTTCAGGCCGTCTGCTGCCGACATCTAACATAGGCAAGCGCATCCGGTTACCGATAGTTTTGCTTTTCTTTCCTTTGACATTAAGTATTTTGCTTTGCCACTGGAGCGCCACGTTAATGCTTTCCACTGATCGCAACTGGCGCAGCGCAGTTTCTCTGGCAGCAGCGTGCGTGAAGCGAGCGCTCATAGCTCCCTTATAGAGTTCTCATCTTGCTTCCATCTCCGCCTTGTTATCAGCGCAGCTGCGATGCGAACAGAGGGCGGATAGAATAGCGAAGCTCCAGTGCACGTGCGTTCAAGTCACCGGAGAGGCGTTGCTGTTTCGAACTCAATCGGTCTGAGGACGCGAAAACGAGCTCTCACTGCGCCGTCTCTTACAACGAGCATCTCGGGTGCGCGCGCCTGCTCGGTAGCCCCGCGCTCGTGGCCGCTGCAGTGACGAAATAATTTCAAAATTAACGTCTCCAGTGCCGGCGACACCTTTTTCGGTACCTGCTGGCCTTTTCATAAAAATCAATTCAATCCTGCCTGCATTTTACACACTTGCTGGACAAGAAGTCGGAATTTCCAATCCTTGCCTAAGGGTCTTATTGGAGTTGCCTTAACTATTAGTGCAACGACATTATGCAACATGTTTTCAATGATTATGAAAGCTGATGTGGAGGAAAATAAGTGGACAAAGTTTAAGAAATATAAAAAATGGTTTTTTTTTAATTGTCGTCAGAAGTTTTCATTGTCCGGTGGTTTCTTTAACTTAGCCCGATCATATCTCTTTATTGAAAAGTTATATAAATATAAGATTCGGCAGTGCGGTAGATAAGCATACGAAGAACGTATTGCGCAATTTTCGTCGCTCTGCTACAAGGATTTTTTGAGATAAAGACCTTCAAAGTAAAGAAAATAACGTTTTCTGGGCCAATTTTGAGGTTTTTTATAAAAACATCTACACCACACATAAAAACTAAATATACCTGAGCAGAAGCAAAAACATGCATATATTTAGTTAAGGATAAAATTTCAGCTACCTAACTTTAATATATTTTGTGCAATTCATAACGAAAGTTGGCCAAAACAGCAGAGCGGATGAGCGCTCCACTCCGCCTCTTCGTCATTATTGATTTCCTGTGCTTCGAAAAAATTTTTGGCGGCAAAAAAATTGCGGATCTCTTCTTTCCGCTCATCAGGCAATAATATATAAAATTTTGAAATAAATTTGAGAGGTGGACCAGCCATCGATTGTTCGATCTTACGTGGAATCACCGAGCACTCGGGGTTCTGCGAGCAAGGCATCCCGCTTGACGACAATCTCAAAAAGAAAATTGCTGAGTTCCAATTCCTGGGGAATAACTGTGGAAGAAAATAAAGCATTTGTGCTGTCTCTTTCTCATCTCTTGCGTCCGCGAGTCCACGCCTTGCTCACTTCTACGATGAATCTAATACTAAAAAAATTCGGCAGATCCCCTGTACCGTAGGAATCGACGTTATGCGAAGCATGTGGGGGGAGTGACTGTAGCGTAATTTTTAACATTGAGCGAAACGTTACGAATTGACGCTAAAGATATGTGCAAATATTATGCGGACACACATGTTGAAGAGTCGCACGTGTGTTATATAACCAGTTGTTTACAGCAGCGTAACAATGCCAACAGCAACATGGGTATTAACAACAGCAGACGCGGTAAGCTGATATTTAGTGCTTATTTGTCCGTTGTGATGGAGAACGCACGCACGTTTCACGAACACTTGTGCATGTGTGGAAGGGGTTCTTGAGAGTTCTCAGGTAGATTGCGCCGAGCATATGTCTTTGTTATTGTAAATGATGTGCGCAACACAGACCTCGCCGATTCCGCTGCTTGTCTGTGTGTGTTGTGTGACTGGCGGCCGGCGAAGTGGGATGCGGCCTACCTTGAAGTTGCGCATCGCCGTGTTCTTATATGTGCCCACGTATCCAACCCTGCAATGAAGCCGCTTGCTGTGGACGACAGAGTGGGCTCACCGCTCCAGGTTTCGGAAAGTGCTAACAGGCCAGTTTCTGCAAACAGAGCGTCTTTTTCGAGATCGTGCACGTGCGCGTGCACAGACTACGTACGTTGAGAGAGGCGAACGTGAGGTTGGGGCATCGAATTAAGATGGTGGCCCAGACCAAGACAATGTCCAGAGGCCTGTTTGATAGCCGGGTCATGTCGTCGACAGACTGTCTGTCGATAAATCCGGCGACATATCAGAACCTGAAGTCACCTTTTGCGTTGGCAAGGTATAGGCCATCGAGCCTGGTAGCCCTGGAAAGTGCTACGTAGACAAACTTCAGTGGTTGGCGCTTATCGTATCCGCAGACTACCTGGGCGTATGTGGCCCCTTGTGACTTATATAGTTATGGCGTTTGCTTGCGCGAGGAGAAGCGGTGTCCTCTTACACGAGATATTTTTTCTGGCGTATAACGTGGTTGTGGTGGTTCGCATTACCACGGCACCCATTTCAATTCTATTGAGGGGTGTGCGGTAGTGATGTGCTTCGTCCTGGCTGTGACGACAGTGCTTACCATGGACGTTGAAATTCAAGCCACAGTCGCACGAGGTTGCCGTGTTTGTCACGCTCGATGTACCACAAGGTGTCCATGTTTCCATTAACTAGGCTGTCGCTTGTGTCGATGTTGGCCGGGATCATGTACGGCTTGCCGATGCTTAGGTAAATCGAGGCCGGCAGGGCCACCCACGTCGCTTGCGTTCATCTTGGCCACCTCGGTCAAGGCATCCCTGTATACCTGCTCGTTCTTATAGCCAGTTATGTTATCGCATGTGGGATGACATAACACGTTGTCCGCAGCGTCGAGGCAACGCGCGTCATAGCGGTCAACGTCCGCATTACTGTAGTATAGCCGTATGCTGTCAGGGCACTTAGCGACGGCTTCTTTGCGTGTCACAAAGCGGCTCTCAATCAGTCTGACATCTTACTCGGTCAGCATGACGTCATCGCCCAGCCTCATAAGAAGTGAAGAGAACACTGCGTCATTCTGGCGGACCACGTGGACGAGTGGATGGCAGTCGAGCGTCTTCCAGGGGAGTCCTGCCTTCAGCTTACTCACTTGCCTTGCGTTCGCGGTTACAGGTTTCATTGAGACTGTGAATCACCTGTGGCAGTCACCTGTGGCATATACCCGCATAACATGAACTGTGGTATGCGGGTATGTGCGCGACAGGCGCTTTGTGTTATTCATGTCATGACTAGGGAATCGTGTTCGTCATCCCCTGCTGTGCCAATTTTGGTATATTACAAGTTACGGAGACGACCAGGAGAGCGTCCAGACGTAGATAGATAGATAGATAGATAGATAGATAGATAGATAGATAGATAGATAGATAGATAGATAGATAGATAGATAGATAGATAGATAGATAGATAGATAGATAGATAGATAGATAGATAGATAGATAGATAGATAGATAGATAGATAGATAGATAGATAGATAGATAGATAGATAGATAGATAGATAGATAGATAGATAGATAGATAGATAGATAGATAGATAGATAGATAGATAGATAGATAGATAGATAGATAGATAGATAGATAGATGACACGCACGTTTGTTCTTCAGGTTTGAGAAGACACAGGTAAGCTGTAGCGCATGAAACCGAGGAACAGAATGGTGTAAAGTGGAAGCATCGTTCGCACAGATGCACCGCACGATTTTCCAGCAAGAAGCCTTAGCACGTGGGTGATCATGCTCAGTTTCTTCTTTATGTAGGCGATGTGAGAGCTACGAGAGGACGTGAAGATTCAAAGTCATGCTGTTATCCAGTGGTTAAAGAAATGGCGGCAGCAGCATCAGTTCCCGAGAATCCAGATAACTTGACTGATAACTATACAGTACGAAACAGGTCGTCAAATATTCAGCACAACAAGCTGTGGGAAGAAACTTGAAGCGGAGCGCCAAAGCAATTCTCTCCGCGGCTTTCTGTACTTTATTTTTTTTCTTTTTTTTGTGTGTGTGGCTACACGCAAATTTGCTATTCATGAGAAACAGGCCGTATTGTGCATACATACCCAAAACACTGTGCGAGTTGCATTAGCCGGGTATGTTTACGATAAACAGACCACATTTCCTCGCCCATGGCGCCCCGAAGTAATACGGCCACCGGAATGACTACTTTATATTTTATGTAAGCTGGCTCTCTCACGAGTAAAGCACAATGTTTGGGGGACATCAAAAACAGCGGGACGCGTAAACACTGACCGGGAATGATGCATCCGGAACCAGAATGAGGCAAATCATTAGAATGACTTATTGCACGACATGCGTGTAATCTGTTCGATCAAATCTCGGGATACGCACCACCAGCGGGTTTTTTGGAATGTAATAATAATAATATCTGAGGTTTAACGTCCCAAAACCACGATATGATTATGAGAGACGCCGTAGTGGAGGGCTCCGGAAATTTCGACCACCTGGGGATCTTTAACGTGCACCTAAATCTAAGTACACGGGCCTCAGACATTTTCGCCTCCACCGAAAATGCAGCCGCCGCGGCCGTTTTTTTGGAATGTATGAACCCCCAGAAAGGTTAATAACAGTGTCTTGGCTTTTACGTGCCGAAACCAGGATATGATTAAGAGGCACGCTGTAGTGGAGGGCTCCGGAAATTTAGGCCGCCTGGTGTTCTTTAGTGTACCACTGATACCGCACAGTACACGGGCCTCTACCGTTTCGCCTCTATCGAAATGCGACCGCCGCAGCCGGGATCGAACCCGCGACTTTCGGGTGTCAGCAGCCGAGCGCCGTAACCACTATGCCATCCTGGCGGACCGCCCAGAAAGGTAATCGTGTAAGTTGCTCACATAACTAAAAACTCACAAGGCCCCTATGCATTCACCTAGGATGACTCGAAGGCGAAAGCCATCTTCTTCTTTTTCTCCTCAGTCGATGTATTAATCCTACCCCGCATTTTATGAGGAACCTGTCTTTCGCCTTCATAAAAAAAAAAAGAAAACAAGGGTTCAGAAAGGTAGAAAAAAAATGCCGAATAGCTCATTATGCAAAACAGTGACGCAATAGCTAGCGCAGTAATACGATCAGCTCGTCTTATTCACCCGAGTAGCATCAGAGCGAACGAATATTCAATGAGGAGCACGAGCGAGATTCCTTCTTGAAGGAGAAAACTTTCGCCGATTTCAACATGATCTTCCCTCTTTTGAGGTCGGCGCTGGTGACTCATAAACAAGTGATTATTATTATTATTATTATTATTATTATTATTATTATTATTATTATTATTATTATTATTATTATTATTATTATTATTATTATTATTATTATTACACGTACAGAGCGAGGAATCGACCAAGGATTGGCGCTTCCAACGAACTAGTAGATGCAGTAAGCCAGTAACTAATGAACAACGTTAAATGTTTAAATTTTGTAATAAATATTTCTGTATAAGGCAAGTCGGGCCTGAAAAATCGAAGCTTCTGCGTCTATGGCAATTAAACTGTATTTGCTTTCCAGACCCCTTCAAATGAGATCAAGTGCTTCCGACATCGTTTACCCTCCCTAATGCGTTACGTTAAAACGATAGTTTTTTTATGTCGCTACTTCTCTGTACTATTGTTGCTTCTTAATTTCTCGTTGGTTAATGTATATTTTGTTTTCGTAGTTCGGATTCATTGTTAACGTACTGAGGTATAATATCGTTGTGGAGTTTCGTATGATCATTTCAACACTTAATTAGTATTTTTGAGCTATATTTGCAGCATTTACCGTAACTGCTGCTTAGGATACCCTTGTAATCTCCGATTTCGGCGTCCAATTTTTTTTTCTTATAGAATGCATCACTGACCATGCTGACGTTGTAACACGTCTTCTTCCGTTCTTCTTTAAGAAGAATCTTCGTCAGCTGTTCGTGGAACTTATCGCGCATGATTAAGCATTCGTAAAAGCTGGCCTGTCCGCTACGGGCCCTTCGATGAGCTCTTTATCTCTCGTGGCCTTTGACTCTGGACGCGTATCGCAGATGTCGAACATCGTCTGCAGGCGCGCAGGCGGAGCACTTCGCCAGCACTTCAGGAACTTTTCAAAGGCTAGGCCTCAGGGCCAGATCACGGAAGGGGTAAGGGCCATCCAAGCCCCGAGAGAGGGAGAGAGGAGAAGGAGAGAAAGGAAAGGCAGGGATGTTAACCAGTCTAGAAGGACCGGTATGCTACCCTACACTGGGGGAAGGGATGGGGGAGATATAAAGATAGAGAGAGAGAGAGAGAGAGAAGGAGAGCACGCACGCACAAAAAGTCACACACATTTCACGGTCATCATAACGACGTTAGTCTATAACCGACGGTGCAGGTCTGATGCCTTCAAGAAGTTTAGCACTGCCTTCGTCGCCTTCACCCGCGATGACCTACCAGGACGACATTCCAGAATGGTTCCTGCCGTCATCGGTCTGGGATCTATGCGAGCAAGAGCGACGGCGAGGGATTTTCTCTGCGCATTGTAGCGAGGACAGTCGCAGAAGATGTGCTGTAGTGTCTCCTCGCTACCACAGTTGTCACAAAACGGGTTGTCAGCCATTTGGATTCGAAAGGAGAATGACTTTGTGAAAGCCACTCTTAGCCATAAACGGCAAAGCAGAGTGGCATCATTTCGGCGTAGTCCCGTAGGTGTTTGAAGACGCAGATTGGTCGGGCAGTGGCGGTGGTGGTTTTGCAGTCTGCTTACTGTGTTATAAGTGGAGGAAGTCATTTCTTGTGCAGCCACTCGAAGTTGGCTAGCAGCATCGGTCCTTGATAGGGGCATCGTCTCGATCCTGTCACCTTGAAGAGCTGATCGAGCATCATTGTCGGCGTGTTCATTGCCTATCAGGCCGCAGTGACTTGGCAGCCACTGAAATGTCACGTGGTGTCCTTTCTCTAACGAAGTATGGAGGAGATATCTAACCTCGAAGACCAACTGCTCGTATGGTCCGTGTCGCAGGGCTGATAGCAAAGATTGTAGGGCTGCCTTCGAATCGCAGAAGACTGACCATCGTTGGGGCTGTTCACGGTTCACTACACAAAGTGCAGCGCGAAGAGCGGCAAGTTCTGCTGCTGTTGATGTCGTTGGGTGGTCTGTCTTGAAAGTGACGCTGATAGCTTTCGCTGGGACGACCACTGCTCCGGACGAACACTGGGGGGTAGTTGACCCATCAGTATAAACATGCACATGATCTGCGTACTTCTCGTGTAAAAGAATCAGAGACAGCTGTTTCAGCACTGGAGATGAGAGCTCAGATTTTTTTCTGATTCCCGGGACGTTGAGGTGCACTTCAGGTTTAATGAGGCACCAAGGAGGTATCGCTGGCTTAGATGCGGGGCTGAAGCCTGACGGAAGGTGGGCAGAATGGTTCGCAATCGTTGCACAATACGATGCCCGTGGTCTTTCTGAAGGCAATGTTGCAAGGTGGTGGCAATCGGCCCCGAAATCTCCGAGGAGAGAGTTATTCTTTAGCCCGAGCTTAATTACGAGGAAATAGAATGAAGCTCGAATGAAATTCGAGTACAAGGGGTACTTTTAACGCGACAGCGTCAAAGAGCTCGCTTCGCGAAAATTTCGGTGTCGGCGTCGGTGTTTTTGGTTGCGAGTGAAAAGTTAGCGTTAACCGTGAGTGAAAATTCGAGGTAGAGGCAAATAAAGAAATAATAAAACACCTTCGTTACGTGTGGCATCGGGGATTCGAATCTGCGACACCTCGCTCCGTGGCGCGATGCGTTTAGAGGCTCAATTTCTACGGCACATCCAAATGAATTGCCTGATCACCCCCTCTCGCCTTTTTCTTTATAAATATAGATCGGACCCCTGCTGTCCCAATTGCCCATCTACATATGCAGACTTGCCACACTGCCTTTTCTACTGCCCAACTGCTCAGCAATCCAGCTCTTATCCTCCCCCTTTCCTTTCCATCACCACCTGGCTCGACTGGATCGGCGCCGAAGGGGAAGAAGAACAGCGTCGACTGGTCGCGCAGGCGGTCGAAATGCTCGGCCTATGAATTTAGCTGAATAAAAGTCTATTACTACACTACTACTAGCCGCTCGGCCACCACGCATACATCGACTAGCAATCTAACGGCGAGCCACTTACCGTTGGTGGTACGCACATCTAGGAGGTTCTTCAGCGGCTTGGCTATCACCCGCGACATGGCGCAAAGGGCTCACGGGCGCTCTTTTAAACGGCATATCGCTGCGCCGTGTTGACATGTTTTTTGGCTCCGCATCCATGGATATTGTAGCCGGGGGGAGTCCGCACTCAGGCTTTCCTTGCGGCACGATTTAGGTCTTCACCGAAAAGCGAAGCCAGGCTAGCGATTGGGAAGGCGATACGAACACGGTTCGATTACGCTATCGCGTTTCAACTCTTGAAAGCGAAGCTCAAGCGTCTTCCAAGTGTTTCTTTTGTATTTGTGAATGTGCGGTACTCACGGACTGGAACATGAAAATTTAGAGCTAAGTAGCGCACGTGCTTTCGTTTCCAGCGTCCACGGTTCGTGACATATCGGTGTAATTCTGACTCGAGCACTTGCATCAGAGCCAATATTACCTTTAGCGGCCAGATTTGCAGCACCATGACGCGGTTATCACGAGCAATTGCTCATAGCAGCCGTAATACTAAAAAAAAAAAACAAAAAAACACACGATGTTGCGTTTCAATCCTTGATTTGCAGAAAAGTTAGTTGCAGAACAGTTGCAGAAAAGTTAGTGGTAAAAGGATACAGATGGAAATATTACCCACGAGTGATGGCAAGTTGAATGAAGTATTCGGATAGGTATTCCCATTACAGAGGTCTATGAAAACAGTGCTTTCATGTCCCATAGCGTGCCGGAAATCCGAGAAGACATTTCGTTCTCCTAGCTCCCGTCATCGTCCCATTAACCGGCGTCATCCAACAGTCGTCGCCTGGCAACGTCGAATAATAAAGGAGACATTCCGGTAAGATACATTTAGCTAATGGCGAGCACCCACTCGCGAGATTACCGAGAATCGAACGCAGCGCAAACGTACAGCGTAAGAAGCAGCACATTTCCATACACCATTCTTCCTTCTTTATTTTTTTCGTTTTTGTCAGTGTCATTTCGCCGCATGGAATGCTCTATTCTTAGAGGGAGCGCCGATTTACATATACACGATGTGGATGAGCACGAGGAATCCGTAGAACTTTACAGCGCCACTATATATAATTGGACATATAGTCCATATTTGTTGATGCAATTTGGAGACTATAGATAGATACATGACTTCTTTTGCGCGAAACGTACACGGACACAAGGAAAAAGAGGCAGACACCACGGGCGCAATTTTTTTTAATTTATTTTGAACAACGAACTGTACTTTTATCTTCACGTATAAAAAACACCCCCCAACGGTGGACCCAGGAACACACGAGAAAACTGAAAAAAAAAAACTTATTAAGCGCTACGTTTTGCGCAAAAGAAGTCATGAATGAGTACCAACTCGCCCAACTTTCAGTACTGTTGCTATAGATAGATAGCTCATGTGAACGTCGCAGCGGCCGGAGAATGAGGGAAATACCAAAGAGCCAGGGTTTCGGGCGGCTATCAGCTCAGCGAACCGATGACGCAAGAGCTCTTCAGAAGAGGGACCAAGCGTCGTGCGCTCAACATTTAACGTGCAGTTAATTGATTGCGTAACTCTGTCTCCTGCGTGTACATTTATGTATGTTTTAGTTGCATGAATTCATACTAGCATTCCGCAAAGGATCTAGATGCTTGTAACGTGTTTTTGTTGGACCATGTTTCGTTTATTAAAGTTCAATTCAATTCAGTTCAATTCACTGATATAACGACAACAAAAATGTCCACTGTTCGTTACCGTTGATGGTAAATAAATACGACTACGCTCAGTTTCGAGACCCTCCGCACTGGTCTAGTGGTTATGGTGCTTGACTGCTGACCCGAATGTCGCGGGATCGAATCCCGGTCGTGGCGGTCGCATTTCATTGGAGGCTGAATGCTTCAATTTCGGTGGCCGTGAAATAACCCCAGCTTGTCGAACCTTCTGGAGTCCTTCTGGATACTACGGCGTCTCTCATAATCCATACCGCGGTTTTGTGACGTAAGGCCCCAACGATTATTATCGTTAATTTCGGTTGGAAGACGTCAAGTTGGGCGTATAGACTCTTAGGTTTAAATTTTTGTCCTATGTGATTTATGCACGCATGTTTCCAAATATGTACGATTGAAACCACTGTGACTACTTAGCTTTTTTTTTTACTCACGAGAACAAACAGGGCGCTATAACAATAGTTGTTGCTGCTACTTATTTACGCACGAGAAGCATGAACGTATACAATCTTAAGACAACGGCAAATGCGAAATATCGTAAACATATTACAAGATGACACAATAACAAATGTCAGAGGAGAGAAAGGACAGCTTTGAACGCCATGAGCGCTCAACGTGGGGTGTTCGAGTTAAACTGAACCAAGCTGTCGCTTGTTTATTCTTGAAAACTTACATCTTAGGTAGGCAAGTGTGTAGAAACAAAAATTACATTGGCGGTTTATTTATTTATTTATTTATTTATTTATTTATTTATTTATTTATTTATTTATTTATTTATTTATTAGTTTGCGTAACGTTAGCCTGAACACCTCGTAGAGGCACAACCAGCGCATAAAGTATCATCATCATCATCATCCTATCACTGTTCTAGGAACCAGTGTAATTGAGACGCGGCATTGTTTGGACAGCTAAACGATGTCGCGCAGGCGAGCGCCGTCGGCTCATCAGGTATATGTGCATTCGCGACTGCATGCCGCGAGTTGTGAACGTTCGCCCCGCGTTGCACAACACACGACGCGCATTTCGCTCGTTACCCCTGCCTGCTACCTGACCAGTTCCTGTCGCGAGTGGAGCCCAAACAGCGCGTCTAGGTAATGACATTGCGTAAAGCATTCTGGGCTCAGCAGGTGATCGCGCCAACAGATGCATTAATTATACGGCCTGACGGCGAGACTACGTCTACGCTTGTCGCAGATTGCCCGTCACGTTGAGCTCCGCTTGTGCTCCCTGGTGAATAGGGCCAGCTCTGTCAAAGGCGTAGCCAGGAGGGAGGTGCAGGTCTGCGGACGTGCGAGTCCTTCCCATAGAAGTTTCTGCAGGTTGTAATACACACACACACACACACACACACACACACACACACACACACACACACACACACACACACACACACACACACACACACACACACACACACACACACACACACACACACACGCATGTGCTTGTATGTTTGCATCAACAAAAAAAATGCTGGCTGTACCCCTGACCACCAGCAAGAAAAGGAAAAGAAATAGAGAAGGTTTTAACGTATGCCGTCCGCCGGATTTTATGACGAGATATTCATTTATGTATAGATACCGTCATGTCTCCTTATTACGGACGCTTTCGCTTCCCCGGAGAAAATCCTCCATAGTGTGAGAAGTCCACAATAACGAAACTAAGTAAGAAAGAATGAATAAACACCAAGTTCTTGGTACAAACGGTTCGACAACAACGTTTGCTTTCGTGTACCTTTCTCCGGTACCTTCCGGTATTCCGAAGAACTCAATTCCCGAGAATAACATTTCACTATTGAAGAAGTGTTTCTGAATTCAACAGCAGATCTTGCACTCGTGTTTTATCAGAAAGCTTATTACATTCAAGCTTGGCCATAGTAAAATAAGAATATTTAAACAAGTCAACAGGCGTGGCGAATCTTGATACTGATAGTGTGTGTCGTAACCTATCGCACAGCTTAAAGGCTAAAAGTATTGATATCGATACCGCCCGATTATTACTTGATACGGAAGCTTGAAACAGCAATAAGGTTTGTGTTATGTAGTTGCAAAAGTTAAGCAACCATGGCAATTAAATTTAGAGGCAGATGTAATGGATAAATGGATGAAAAAACTCTATTGAGGTCCATTAGGTCGTGCTAGTTTCCCAGCCCAAACAGGGCCACTCCCACGTTGCAACCGAGAGGCACAGCCTTTCGCCTATTTCGCGAGTCCCTTGGACTGAGTCCATATAAATATAAAGGACAAGTCTGACCATTTTTTCTTCTTTTAGATTTTCAAGCTTCCCAATACCTGTTTTCTGTTTTACAGATACCTTCAATAAAGGGTCCATGAAACGGTTTCTTGAATTACATAAGCAATCAGGCTCCAACTATTGTCTTACATAGAGGTTACTACAGGCGATTAAAGGCGCGCAACAGTAATTTGAGGCCAGGAAGGACCCTTAGCCCATTGCGATGCGTGCTACCTTACTGGTAGTAGAAGTAAGCGTCTTGCTGGCCTCGAAATGTTATTCAGTTTTGTTACACTGCGCTGAAAAATAGGATGACTAAGACAATTAAGTGACGGGCTCAAAATCGG
Source organism: Rhipicephalus sanguineus (assembly GCF_013339695.2). Lineage (NCBI taxonomy): Eukaryota > Metazoa > Arthropoda > Arachnida > Ixodida > Ixodidae > Rhipicephalus > Rhipicephalus sanguineus. The sequence continues at coordinate 98,892,433 of NC_051181.1, forward strand.
TAAAATTAAGGTCGTACATCCGATTCCCTAGTTACCACTCCGTGCAGTTTCGTCATTAGCTAGGATGCCTCCAGGGAAGCTGCGCGTGCGCGAAGATATCAGTTATCATGCTTCAAGCGTCCGAGTAAGGGGGGCGAACATTAGAGGTGGCGTAAACCTGTCAGCAGTTAGCTTTTAGCTCTCCCGAGCGACGCTTGAAGTCATGTCAACAAGATCGTGTGGACTGTAAAAACTTCCTCGTGCGCCCTCTTGTACCGCGACTGGAAATTACGCAAGAAAGAAGCGCTCCGATCGGGCGTCGTATAATTACGATACGCGTAATCGTTACCACACGCCGCAATGTGATCCCATTTATTGTTTTTTAATGATGAACAATTTTTGTTTTTGTGTCACGTTTATTAACGCGATCGACATTGTTTTCAGCTCATGCGTGAATAAGGCGGCGCCTCAGAAGAACTGATGTCAGCCATCTTATAACGTAAAGCAACAAAATTAATGTAATCTTCCGGGTTGCCCCGTTTGTAGCCCGCACGTGCGTGAAAACTGAGCGTTGAAAGACCTCTGTAAACGCAATCTAAGTCAAGGATCTCGTGTTGAGTTTGACGAGTACTGCGATTTTTTTTTTTACTTGCTCTACAATAGCTCATACACACACGCACGCACACATACACACACGTCCACGCATGCACACATACACACACAAACACATACACACAAAGTCGCGGCTTACGACTGATGTAACCTCATATATATGTAAAACTGTAACTTATATAAAAGCTTGACGCCGCCGCATGCCACGAAAACTTGGCGAACATGCTGCGCTTCAAGATCGCCCCTCTCGCGAGAAGTGACAGCCACCACACAGTAAGAAATAAAGATCAAGGCTTCAAACAAACAATTAGTCCTAACAATGGATTACCAGGGACAGTTCACCGCTCTCATGTACAGTACAGGATATAAAGCTCTATAAACAGCCTCCTTCTAAAGCTAAAGCCTCAGATGCCTCATCAAACGTGGAAACTGACTGACGGTGGCGCCAACATGAACGGTACCAAAAGTCACGTGATCACAAATGACGTCAAATATCGCCAAGGTTTGTGACGTCATCGCGATTCCATTATGACGTCACATAACATGATGTCACGTGATCACTTCGTCAAGACACCGTCACTGAGTCAAAGGTGGGCCGATCCCGAAGTTAGTAAAACACCACGTAAGGCGCAGGAAGCTTTTGGGGGAAGAGGGATCAATAAGATCAATGAAATCGATTGAGAAAGAAGAAAGAAGGCTTTCACCTTCGAGTCATCTTAGGCGAATGCGTAAGGAACCGCGTGACGTTTTCTTACACATACCACCAATTTCCTGTGAGGAAAGTTATTTGTAGTTATTCTGGCTTCCTCCCTGATAACCATTAAAGGCCATGTTCGAGTCGTGAGTGTTGTAGAAGCAGCCACGTGAAAGGAAAAAGCGTTCGCATTTTTTCTTTGTTCTCAATATTCTGAGCAATAATTACTGGGGTTTTACGTACTAAAACCACCATATGATTATGAGGGACGCCGTAGGGGGGGGGGGGGGGGGGGACTAGGGATTAAATTTCAACCGCCTGGGGTTCTTTAGCGTGCACCCAAATCTAAGTACAAGGTTGTTCTTTGAATTCCGCCTATATCGAAATGCGGCCGCCGTGGCCGGCAATAGGACCCGCGCCTTCGAGCTTAGCAATGCGACATCCTACGTGCTAATTAAGCTACGACAGTGAGTCGGAACATGTTGCTGTACCACCCTAAATTACCACCATATCCTGAGCATTCGCGCCGCCTTCAGTCACGAAACAAGAGTGTGCACAGACGTACGCAGGGTTCCTGATCATGGGGGGGACAAAGGTTCATCGCAGCGCCCCCTCCCTACTATGTCAATGTATGGGGCAGACTTTGCACCCCCGCCCCCCTCTTAGGTTTAGTGACTAAGGGGGCACCGCCCTCCCTGCCTCCCTGCACCCCCCCCCTCCCCCACCTTCAGTGCGCACGCCTATAAGAGTGTGCAAGATTCGGCGTGCGGAATGGTCACATGAGATCTGGACCCTGAAAGATCGGATGTAAACGTTCTCTTGAAAGTTCCATCGCAAGCGGCAATACTCAAAAGTGTTTGGCTGCAATGCCCCGAACTAATTAAGAGGCATATAACACTTTCGTGGCACCACTTGGTTTCTCGAGTGCGCCAAGTACCTAAAAAGAATTCCGTGATACGAAACCCTGTTCACTGTTTTCGGCGACTTCGAACTGCTAGAGCGTGTGCAGAGTGTCTTAAGGTTATAGTTCACTGTTCAGTGTACACGCTGTTGGTTTCTGTTATCTCATCTTCCTTTCCGTTTCTAAAAGATCGCTGTCGATGAAATGATGAACCTACATGAAGAAATCTAGCGCTGCTTGAAAACACGGGCAACAAGGAACACACGTGTCCTTGTCAGTGTTTTCAAGCAGCGCTGTTTTTCTTCGTGATAGATTTATAAAAACGACCCCGACTTCAAACCATTTTAAGATAATCCTACATACAGCACACACCACCCGTCAGTCCTACACAGTGTGCCTAACGACAAACATATGTCGTGCACAGCCACGCCATCGTTCATGAAGTCTCAATGTGGAGGTAATGCTGCAGTGGAGGTAATGCCTGCGCGCATCTAAGTCCTCCGTCATGCCACGGCTTTTTTTTCTTCGCTTACACCACGACTAACATAACAGAACCCCTAAGCAACAGCTTCAGAAAATACCTGCAGTGCCTGGTGTTCCTGACCAGATAATCCATTCGTCATACTTGGATCAGGCGGAATGTTGTGTTGATTGCGCCATCCACTCTTCTGTAACCTCAAACGGGATAAACACTAACCTTCGATATTTGACGTTACTTACATTGCTACGGCATTGCTTTCACGGGGGCTAATTATTAATTAGCGTTATGGCCTTCGCCCTTTCAGCACCGTCCAGCAGTATGCGTATGTAGAGCTGAAGCGAATGATCAGGCAGTTACGTAAGCCTTTATCGAGAGCAACATCATCCCTTCTTCAAGCATAACCGTCCTTTTAGATAAAAGAGGATTCTTGCATAGCATCGGCATGGTTCCGAATCAAGACGGGGTGCTTCTTTCACATCGCTGCACAATCGAGAACCCAATTAAGCTTTGCCTTCTCGATCACATTCGGATTCCTCATCATAGCGGCCGCAGAAGCAGTGCGCACTAGTTCGCACAGTTCCTCTCAGGCCTTACGGGCAGGTGGAGTTCTTCCCTGCTTAGAAACAGAGCCATAATTACATATCTGGGGCCTAGTTATTACACAAAGTTTTTCGTTTGAGTCTGTAGAGAGAAAAATCAGATCGGTAAGGCAGGGAGCTAAACTTGAAAAAAACAAAAACGATAGCGATTATTGAAGGAAGTAAAAATGAGAAAATTGGATTTGCAGCGCACCGTAATTCTCTCTGACTCTACTGAGGACACCTCAACTGAAATACTCACAGGGGAATGGGAAGTGAAGTGACCGTGAGACTAAAGAAAAGAGAGTTGGAGACTCGCGACAAGGCAGCAGCAGAAGTGCCTCAGTCGTCGTAGCGAGCAGTTCAGAAAGACCGCTCGACCCGACTCGGTGCATCAAGGCAGCAAGGACAGAGCGGCGGCAATCGTCACCGCCAGTGCGATTCAGCATGTCCTGAAGCGTCACACAAAACTCGTTTTGCCTAAGATCGTGAATAGGAAAGCGCAAGAAAATCGCCGAATAATAAACCACATGCTCGCAAGACAAGAATAAGTAAGAGGAACTTGGCGACGTCACGGACCAATACACCGTCGGGAACAGGCCACTGGAACGTTGAAGTTCAATAGTGCTTTGACGAACTTTGTTGTGATAACTGCATATATATGCGTTCTGCTTAGTAAGTTATATTTGTTACTGACCGGTCGCCATCTCTAACAGCATGACCGGCATTGATATCGTAACGAATTTTGTCTTGCCAATATTTATGGATCAGGCCGAGGGCGAGAAAACACTGAAAAAAGGGGTGCCCTAGGCGGCCTGAGTGTATCAAGTCGAAGAAACAGAGACGTACTGACGAACTCTTCCCGCGGCGTTTCATTCTCTTGCATTTTCGGCGTAGATCGAAGCTTCATTTGCCTTAACAGCCCATGTTTACTGAATTCACCGTACTCTCGGCGTTTCTTTACTGCCTGTATTACAGTACGTGAAGCGACAAGAGTCGCTGCAGCGCTCGTGTGGCTTTGCAGCTGCGGTGTTCGGGGCACTGATACGTGATGCCTTTAATCCTCTGTAAACGGTAGTGTATCGCTAAATGAGAGCGGTCTTCATTAGAAAACCAATTACTGCGTTCTCTGCCAAGCGTCTATGCGGAGTTCATCAAGACAAAGCGGCCCGCGCAAAGGCCTATCTTGAAAGCACTGGTTCAAATAACGGACTGACAAGGACGTCCTTGTCTGTCCTCTGTTTGTCCCTATAGTTTTCAGTTCCGCTGCTCGAACCAGTGTTAGCTATGAACCAACTAGTCCCGTTGAATACCTCTATGGTCCATCTTGAGTTCTTTCAGTGCAGCTCGCAAAAACTTCACGATCGCTCAAGAAACTTGCAAATACCATAACGTTACCACAGCTCTGGACATCACTTATTTGGGCGTTGGAGCCAAACCATTTGCTAATGATTTTGCTGCTAGCTATGACTGCATCTTTACGCACTTATGTGCTGCTAACTGCGACGAATCGTACTTGCTTGGGTATATGTTGTGAAGAAATAGCGCGGATGGGAAACAAGGACAAAAGTAGGAGGTTACACACAAGACGAGCGCTGACTATGAACTGAAATTTTATTGGAAAAACAACATATAAGCAAAGACCTTTTTCTGGAAATACTCATGCGCATATACATGAACGTGTCCGGAACAAGATGAAATAGTAATAGTAATTAAAACTGGGTGAGTTGGTAGGAATTCATTATGGCAACTTCCTTTCGTTTTTGTCTGTCATGTGCGCGCTGAAACCATCCTATAATGAAGATGAAACAGTTACACGTGTTTTTAGTTGCGTCCTATGAATTGACAAGATGAGTAATCTCCTTATCATGGAGAAAATCAGCCAAACCTCGGAGAGACCGAGGTTTGGCTGACGCTATCTGCTCCCAATTTGTTAATGTTCCAAGCATCGATTACTTATCGTTGAAACTGATTCTTGTTCTTATAAAGGATGCTTGTCTTATCGAGAAAGGGCAGACATGCGCACTGGCGACAGTGCATGGGCAAATGCGATGTAAGGTTTCTTGACAACGTGTACGATCACCAACTCGCTCAAATGTGCATCCTTCCTTGCGTATGGTCAAGCATAGATTGTACAACTGACACGGAAAGAGCCGCTTCAAATGGTTCGACGTTGAAAGCCGACTTCCTTAAAAAATAAGCATACTTTTGATGGCGCGGAATTCTTCCGATACAAACGTAAATCTATGTGAGCCTCCAGAAGCGACAATTTACGTGGTTTTCCATAAAACTTCTAGTGTCATGCGCCATGCATTGCTGAAATAGGCGTCTTCTAGTCTTTCTGAAATGCATTGAGAAATAAATTTACGTGTGGGAGCCTTTAATAAACGTTTCTAACTCTCATTTAGAATTCCCATGCTTAGGCACTAGGCGGATATGAAGTTTTACACGAGATTTTCTGCCGCGTATGAGTGACCGAGAGTGAATAATAAGACATCGTAATAAAACAGCAGCGGCCCCCCGCACAGACAGGGGAAAAAAAAAGTCCACGAAAACAAAGTGCTCAACTTACGAGGGATTTTTCTCTTTTTTTTTTTTATTCGAGAAGCAACATAATACAGGTCGAACAATTCAGAAGTTTATAGCATCTTATAGGACACTTGTGGGTCGAAAGGAAGGAAGGAAGGAAGGAAGGAAGGAAGGAAGGAAGGAAGGAAGGAAGGAAGGAAGGAAGGAAGGAAGGAAGGAAGGAAGGAAGGAAGGAAGGAAGGAAGGAAGGAAGGAAGGAAGGAAGGAAGGAAGGAAGGAAGGAAGCAACAAGCCGAAAGTGGGCCGAAACTTCCCACTTGTAGCTTATAGGCTGAATTTCTTGGATATCTCGGCCTATTAGGCTCCTTCTCAAATATGAAAACAACCATCTCGCTCAGGCTTGTCTTGTTGAGAGTGATAAGAGAAGATTGAAAGGGCCAAGTGTATTGGATCAAGAGGCCCAGTTTTCTTGTTAGAGAAGGCTGGGGATTGGGTAGCGCACTCGCGGAGTGGTGGCAGTTTCCAACAATCGCTGGACCCCTTTGTCTCGCGACGTAGAGATCGCGCTAGCACTGTTGTCAACAGTTGCCCTTTGGACACGCTACGGGACGGACGCGTGTCGTTCGCTCGGACGAAGAACAGCGGAATCGAAGGGTCGCCAGTGCGCACAGAAGCGCGAAAGGACGCGAGAGCGACGCGCAGCCGCCGCCGCCGCCGCAGAACGTGCAGCCGCAGGATTCCCCGGCTTCCATCTTCATAGATGTGGAAGGGCTCTCAATCTTTTGTCCACTTTCGCTTGACTTCATCTCATGGTTACTACACTTCAAGTGAGAATTATGAGTAATACCCCCCATGCTTTCCTTGGCTTTATTAACTCATGGGTTCATATGGTTCTGTCTAACAAGGATTCAGGAATGACGAACCACTATTACAGCTGCAAGGGCAACCGTGCATGCCCGTAAACCAATAACAATGCTCCAGACGCAATAGGGCGAACGCGTCTCCCGGAAGGTGTGCTTTATCGCCGCACCCGTATCGGCTGAAAGAGAAGACGTCTCGCGGAAATACGATGGAATCGAGTAATAGGAAAAGCCGTCGGCAAAAGGAAAATAAAAGGAAATGATCACGAAAGCTTTGACACGATGTCATCGAGGGCAAAAAGAGAAGCCAGACACACAAAGCTCACTCTTCAAAGGAGACCTGTATTATGAAAGGGATTGTACGGGCGCCGGCGCCACTCATAGGGCTTTTAGCCGGAGCTTGACAGAGGAAACCATTTGCAGAGGGCAGGCGGGCACTGGCAGTCGATCGCACTCAGCTCGAAAAAAAAAATAAAACGAAAGAAAAAAAGGGCGGGAGGGGGGGGGGGGGAACGCGATGCTACTGTGAGCGACGATACAAATCCCGCTAGGAGTCTTACGAAACGTTTCATTATTCTTTCCATCTTCTAAGGAAAGTCGGAAAGCACCCCTGAACTCAATCCTTCATATCAGTGCAACAGAACAAAACAGACCCATGGCAACATTGGTGCTCGTGTTTACGAAGATCCAATTAAATTGGCACAGATTGCACTTGTGGTGCAAGGCTGTAAACAACAGCGGCGCTATTGTTCGGACTGCAGAGGAAGAAGCTGGAAAGGAGCCCCCTCTCTCTCTCTCTCTACCCTTCGACCCCCTGACCCCCTTCCCCCCATCGCAAAGCCACCTAGGAGGCTCGGTGCGCTGCTCGCACGACGGGGGGCTGCTTTTGATGCCAACCTCGTGACTCGCGGCTTGTGAGTCGACTCGAACCCCCAAAACCACCCCTGCCTGGTTCATTAGTGCGACGCTCCTTCCTAGCGCGTTATCACTGTTTACATGAATGCGATGTGCTAAAAAAATCACAGCATATCCACGGAGTGAATGATGATGAGTGGGCGAAGCTGCGGAGGTTCATCGGTAAACCGTGAACCTTCCGTGAATTCTGCCCAGTACATCATCACCGACGTGAGATCGGGCGCGTTTATACTAAAGGTTCGATGAGTTATGACGACTTGCAGCTCACTTTAATTTTACACGTACGCTGTGAATTTTCATTGTTTAGAAAACCATTGCTTTAGAAAACATCTGGCGTCTTTCGTTAAGCAGCTGGCGTCTTTTCGTTTTGCTTTAGAAACATCTGGCGTTCTTTCGTTTTGCTTTTACAACACATCTGGCGTCTTTCGTTGGTTTATTTCATCAATCAACGGCGTTTTGAACAAAATTTTTTATTGTTTAATCACGCACAGGAGAAATCTCACCAGGCACTACCTTGGAGGTAAACAATGGCTGCTAATGGGAATGAGAGACAGAAGAAGTCGGCTTTTAGCTAACACTTACACTTCTACTTCTACTAACGTTTCCTACTGGAACATGCCAATGGCTGCTAATGGGGAATGAGAGACAGAAGAATTCGGCTTTTAGTTAACGCGCACGCTGCGAATTTTTTATTGTTCAACAACGCACAGGAAAAATCTCCCACCGGCACCACCTTGGAGGTCAAAGCGTAAGACTGGTTACGCACTACGACTACGACTACGAGGGACGAACGGGTGCCGCCTTAAGGAGCTTCGCCCCTAAAATGCGATGTGATGCGCTTCTGTCGCATTCATGCAGATTGGGCTCGTTCGAACATTAATCGCAGCACCTGTACGCGATTCAAATACTTTTCGCGAAGCGCGAGTTTAGTGACGCATGCCTTCAGTGCAATCAGACGCAAAGCGTGAAAGACGGTAAGGGTAAAGCAAATGTAGACGTATTTCCCAATTCTAAGTAACTAGCATCCCGTTTGATGAAGAAATAATAAGCGCTTCGCAAAAAGTACGTATGGCGAGAACGGCTGAGGCAAACTAAAAGTTTCGCGATTTTGTGGTGCTGACATGGCAGAAAATGTAAAATACCGGCGTAGCAGTGATGCGAATAGGCACATATCTGAGACTCTTGAGCTTTATACAAAGAAGCCTTATTAGCAGTTCGTCGCAAAATGCAAAAAAAAGGAGGGAAAATCAACCGCACACGACCGCCAAGGAAATGCGCTACGAAACTGGCATTCCAGTGGGTGCGCCTTGTGCATTAAAGAAAAAAAAAAGGAAAGAGATACAGTATGCTTAAATAGTGCGTTGGCACGTTTCTATTGGCAACAAATGGCAGGAATCTGTGAATGATATTGCGGACTTCGTAAAGCCTCTTGCACTTGTAAAAATAAACAATGCAGAGAAATAGATGGCGATACACGAAGGAGAAAGAGAATTTTACAGCAATGTTGCACGTACTTTGCTTGGCGACCGCTTTACTTGCTATGTTGTCAATATACAGCGACTTACAGAGCGACTCGTTCTCAATACTCGGATACCAGTTCCACCACGTAAAGCCTATAAGCAAACAAGAACGCAGGCTCGGTAACTTTCGCAATCCGAAGCCTTGTCCATAAGCATGCTGTTCATCTGAACGCCTGACGGGCAACGCCTAAGGCGGTAAAAATAAGCTGTCAGCATCGACTGACGTTCACGGATGCATACTCGGCAGCGTCTCGAAATCCCCGATCAGGCTTAAAGTTTCCTTCAAATGTTATGCGTCGGCTTACTTGACGCGTATACCGCAGCCCCGAAGCCAGCATCTCGCTGGGGCTTCCATTGCCGCTGGGGCATTTTATTATGCGCGAGCAAAGCTTTGGAGGATCGACGCAGCAGAGAGAGCCACTCAGTCATATTACAGAAGTTCAGAAGAATGCGGATGCTGGAAGAGATGAACATTCCTGGAACACGGGGCGTCGCTGCAGCCAACGTTCCGACAGGTGATATTATATTCTCCAAGGCAGAAGAAGACAAGACCAATTGTCGAAGCAAGGGGCGTAGCCAACAGGTGGGGGTTGGAAGGTTCAACACCCCAAATTTTCAATTTTGCCTGCGTATATACACACGCACACATACAAACGAACGCACGAACAACATAAAGTATGGTGGACACCCCCCCCCCCCCCCCCCCCCGAAAAAAAAATTTCTGGCTACGCTTCCAGTCGAAGCGTTGGCTCCAGGGACACCCCGCCATCAAGGATATTCATCAATGATAGTAGTTGTCATAGGCGTGCGTACGAGGGCGGTCGGTCGCCCCCCCCCCCTCTCCCTAATCGCCTAGGAGGGGTGGGGGCGCAAAGTTCGCCCCACACGTTTACTCATTCATGGCTACGCAAGTTTTTGACGGTAATGGCGGCCGAAGGCCCCTGATGTTGCGTTCCAAGAATTGTTCACTTCCCGTCTTTACATCATGAAAGCCGGGGACCAAAGGAAGGCTACTGTGAGAAGAACGGCATCGCTTTTTCCCTCGTTTCCATCCATCACTCTAAAAAAAAAAGGTGTCCTTTGACTCTCTTTTTATACAATTTAAGAGTCACATGTGCAGCACTCCTTTTAGACAGGCAAATTGACGCTCTTTAGGAGAGTCGTGCATTGACTCCCACTTGGAAAATCGTTCGTTCCCATGACTCTCCTAAAGAGGGTCGACGTGCCTCTCTAAAGGGAGTGCTACACTTATGACTCCCAGATGCATAAAAAGAGAGTCACAGTTCTTAGAGTGATTGTAGAGCATGTTGTCATTTGGACTCTTGACCCAACGAAAAGGCAAGGGGGGGGGGGGTGCCCCTTAGGCGGGGTGCCCCTCCCCCTAATGGGGAACCTTGTACACGCCTATGGTAGTTGTTTAGTAGGCGTGCTGTCAATTGCTGTAAAGAGTTTCGACATGCCGCCTCCACAAGGAAACAATCGCGAGAGCGCGAGAAACAAGCAAACAAAAAAAAAAGCTTCTGGATTGTGAAAGGCAAAGCTCCAATAATTCGCAGATACTATATGTTTACCGTCCGTAAATGAAATGCGCTATCTTGATGCGTTTTCCTGCTCGCTAAACGCGGTGCATGCATTAAATTACTTATTTTAGCCCGCTTGGAGGTTTCCTGCTCACGTAAGTGCTTGTTGTAGAGACACGATAACTGACAGGGTACAATGCAGCGAACGGCGAAGCAAGCGCTCAAAATCGGAAGGTCATCGGCTTACAACATTAGCAAAGCCAAGCGATAGTGCCAAGCGGCTACGACGTTGCGCTGCTGAGCACGAGGTCACGGGTTCGGCCAACTCTGATGCGTGATATGTTAGAAGGTTGCGAGCCAATAAGAAAGCGTCTCGACCGAATTCTATTGTGACGACTATACATAGCGCGACCCGGAAGAATTCTACGCTCGAAATCGACTGGTCTTGCAGGCACGCCGACGGGGCTACCAGCGATTGAATGTGTGTGCTAAAGCAGCGAAAAGAGCAGAGAAGATGTCACCAGCGGCGATCTCGTCCATTCCGAATCGTAAATGTGAGGGTTTTATAAAATCTGCACCAAGGTAAAATCGACATCTGCCTCTTTCTCGCCATCAGAAAAAAAAAGCGTACTGGCTCTTTCAAGTTTCTGCTCGGGTTCATTCTCGTCCGACAACAAAATACGCTGCATGGAAAACAAACTGCAGCGTTCTCAGGTTCCTCCCAACCTGAAATTGACATTTAGTTTTTCGTGAAACATTATGAGGAAAGAAGACTGAAGGCAATTGCCTGACAAATTCCTGTCCACGCGTTCGCGGCAACTGAGCAGGTACGAACGAAATCTCCTGCAATGAAAGAAAAACTACGAGAAGATCAATATTAAAAAAAACGTGATTAAAGTAACTCGCTTATTGTCTCCGCAGTACTGCCGATTCACCCTTCCACTCCAGTGACATGCGCAACATGGAAGCCGGTAGGGTACCCGAATGATGTTCACACAGTGCACTTTACGTTTTGTACAAACTGCGCCTCATAGGAAAACATTCTTTGCGAATACTTGATGCCCGACCTTCCTGACCGCTACCGCTGCTATCTTAAGGTGAAATAAAGAGATGATAATAATCGTAAACCTTAGCACTACCTTTCCCGGCGCACTTCCCTCAAAATACGTCTGTCCTCTCCGCTCTCCCCTCGACAAAGATCATTTTCGTATCTGTGACATCACGATGTCAACGTTTCGCAGTGTGCATTCGCTTAGATTGTGTATGCTGCAGCGTATAAATACAAACAACACACAACATATAACATTTCGCACAGACGAAAATACAGAAAAGGCGGATTTTACGCCTCCCTTTTGTCTTCTGAAGCATTCGAGCAACCGTTTCTCGAAAGCTTCATTTCACAGACATTCCGTCCTACGTGCATGCCGCATCTTTTTACCTTCTCCGCTAACACCGCAGCGAAGAACGCATTTCCTTGGCCCATTTTTGTTCATCCAGCATGGTTCATTTCTAGTCTTCCTACATTATCGTCGTTTGTTCGGCCTGTCGACGTGCACCACGAGGATTTGATTCTAGAGCGCACTTAAGCCCAATCGAAAGCCGACACTTCGCGTGGAAATGCCGTGCGAAAGACAAAAACGAAAGGACAGCGCTTCGGCTGAAGAAATGACGGGGAAATAGTCGTTCCCTACTTTCTCGTATATCTATCCCAAGGCGCCCGTCTCGATCGTCGTTGCCTCAAATTCGATTCTTTTCGGTTCGTTTCTGAAGCTTGCCTCCATGTACGCGAGTGATTTGTTCGCCATTCGCGGTGCTCTCGCGTAGGCACGTGAGCGGATTCCTTTGGCACTACGATTTGTTCTCGTTGACGTAATTCATTTTTTTCTCTCTCTCTATCTTTCTTTCAGTAGGTTTCCTTGCGATCACGTACCCAGATACCCTCCTACAATCGTTTCCCGTCACTTACGGAACACGTTTTTATGACAGAGAAGCGAGAAAGTGTAATAACCACCGGGCAATTAATGTTTTTTATATAGCTTTAGTATTTGCTCCCGCAAACGGAAACGGAAAAAAAAGTAGCAAGCGACGCATGTCCATTCGGAAGAAGATTTTGCTAAGCAGCAATTGAATTGCAAAGTGGGGAGCCCGTCGGACATCTTACCAAAAGCGAACGCTCTCCTCACGTCACAGCCACTCTGATTTTGCCTCAGTCGCTAGCCTATTACCTTACCTTTCATGCACTAGCACTTTTGCCTTTTCTTTTTATAAACGACAGGAATATGTGACAACATTTAGAAAAATAAACGTATGACTTTATCGTAGCTTCGTTAGAGAGCACGCGAAGTTGTAGGAATGTAGCGAGAAGAGGCATCAGAGAACGTTTAATTTCAACCAGTAGTCTTGCTGAGGGGCATCATGCCATTTGATTTCTGTGATCGAGGCATTACGATAGAACGAAAAGAATCTACTTGCGAGCCACCGCCTCACATACTGCCACAAAGTATGGCACAAGATTAATGAAAACTAACAGACAATCAGCCCAAGGAAAGTATAGGGGAGGTTGTTTATAGTAATTTTGATAATAATGTGAAGAGATTAAAGTGGACGAAAAGATAACTTGCCGCCGGCAGGGACCAAGCCTGCAACCTTCGGATAACGCGAGCCGCTGTATCTCAACTTCGTATCTTAATGTTTGTTCTTTTTCTCTTAATGGGTAGCAGTTTTCCTTCTTTACCTTCTTTAAACACGAATAATCATTCCCTGACACACGTTTCATGCGTTCAGTTCACCACAACCTCCTAGCCGAACAAATTTTCCCGCTGACAAACGTCTCATTCTAGAGGTGTAATCAGTTTCATAAATAGCTGCAGCATTTATGACAATGTTTCTGGCATTAACGGAAATGCTATAATCACACCATATGTTTCTTCTGAGATGTCCATGGAAGAACGTAGTATAGCGGGATTTGTGAAAAGAAAAATTGCGGCAGAATCCCGCGCACTTTGCTAATCAATGTTATGCGAAGCGATCTGCGGGGAGTTGTCTAAGCGGCACTGAACTTTTCAAAAACGTAAGCAGCTTAACGGCCCTACGCGTGTCCGCTTGAAGCGGCAATCCATACCCTCCTCTCCCACCCCTCGGTCTAAAGTTTTACCGGCATTCGCTGGTTTCTAATCCTTCCGGTGTCGTTCTTCGTTTCTCGGCGTATACGTTGACGGTGGCAACAAGCCGAAACATCCCGTTCTGAACTTGCAAGAAGAATAGAAGCAATGTCAAGCAGGTCTTTGGTTTGGGCGAGCTGGTTTATGGTCATACTTTTGGGGTGCAGCAGCGCTAACAAATACACGGACACAGACACATAGTAGACACGACGGGCACTGACTCACAACTCATCTTTATTGCCATCACCAGTGCAAGTCAGCGCCCGCCGTGTCTACTAGGTGTCTCTGTCCGTGTGTTTCTTAGCGCTGCGCCCCAAAAGTTTGAAGCAATTTCAGTAATAATGGCTGGTAGAAACGCTTGATGAGCGGCGCCTTAATAAGAGGAAGAGAGCCCAACAACGACAAGGCAGTCACAGCGATTGTAGCACAAACACGAGCGCATTTAATTTCAGTAAGGTGAGCAAGTTGGAAACGAGTTGGTACGCATGCTTAGCAATTTCTTTCACGTGACCTAAAATTCCTGCGCAAGCATGCTGTCGGTTTTTGGTGTGTTCAGTTTTGTTTCAGTTAAACTTCACTTGTTAGACAGCACTCGTCCTGTGTCCTTCTGGTTTTGTGTCTCCGTCGTATTTGCACTGGTTTTCCAAGTATGCATAATTTATGCCATTTGTGCCTTGATGTACGTTCGGCATGCGCGTCATGAGGTGGCATGTTATTAGTGTAATTTTATTGTTATTGCAATAACATGCCATGATATGACATCTTATAATGTGAAATTTGATGACATGTCATGTAATGCTATTTACGCCTTAATGAAAGTCAGGTCACTGTGTCAAATGATACATAAGTCACGTTAATTGTATTGACATAGCGTGACACTTATGCTATGTCTCTGCACGTATGTTATACATATGGCGACAGAACATCCTGATATATCATGTCACTTCTGCTGTGTAGAGCATGTATATGATGACATTTCATGTCGTTTACTCTCGAACTGCACGCATAAAATGACCTCATTCGTGCTACTAACGCATTGATGCCATCCCATGTATATTATGTCATTGATGTCGTGGTATAGCATTCATATTGTATCATGGATGCACTTTCTTATAGCAATGATGTTATGACATGTCATTCATGGCATGTGATGCATATATTTTATGGCATGCATGCTACTGATTCATGAGGGGTGCGCAACACGACATTATAACTCGGAATTACGCGTTATTCATGGTATTTCACCGATTTGTAACCCTAATTCTTAGTTAGAAGGGCGGCCGTGTCAGCATGATGTGATTGACGCGATTCATGCCACAGCATGCTTGCCATGTGGTTTATCCTGAGTTATACAGGCAAGTCAGCATGTCATTCATATTATGATATCCTAGTTTAAGAAGTAACCACATTTGCATTATGTCATCCCGTCATTATTTCTTGACTGACATGACATGTCATTCATGTCATGGCTCGTCTATTATGTTTCGCATACACGTTGCGACAGTGCCGCGTGTTCCACGCAGGCCTTGCGTTTTTTACGTCTCGCTGCACAGCTCTGCATGATTGAGGCAGGTGCGCCGCTGGTTTAAGTCACGAGTAATATATGAGACTAATATATAAAAAAAACAAGATAATAACGCACACGAAAATTGTAAGCCGTATCGTCGAACACAATAATGAGTCTGTCGTGCCGCACAGCCCGATCATCGATCCGAATGCGCTCTAAAATACTATCTCAACTGTTTCTTACAAGGCCGCCGCAACCGCTATCGATTTTCCTGCAGGATACAATCATGCTGAAGTCAATATGCATTACAGCGCATGCGCACGGCAAGTGTGTTCGTGCGATGCCGCTGTGCAGACGCTTCAGCAGTAAGCAAATGCCTTCCCGCATTGTGCGCGCTTCTGTTCGAGCTCGCACAAAGCCTCTCTCGGTAGACGATAAGTGCGTGGCCACCGTATATAGCCACCGAGAAATAATGTCCCCAGGGCTCGACCACTCTCAATATCGTTCGGTGGCCGATGCCGAGGGATTCGACTACGGCAGTTGCATTACTCAGACGGTCTGTCCGTAGATAGAAAGCCCGCCCTCATATCCGTAAGCCTGACGCTGGCGAAGAACGCCAGTCTATGGCATCGACGGTGCTTCGGTGTAATGGGTCTGCGTATTGCAGATATTGGGAATCGCAACCAGTCGCCCGTCCCACTATCTCAGTATACAAGCGATGCTGTAACTCCCTTAGCGGCCTCGGACAGATGGCCCAACTGAATCACTTCCGTATTGTCCTTTTAATTAAGCCTTATTGCGGGCAGGCGGCCGGGTGGTGGACGTTGAGCACATCGTTACTTAAGTATTCTCCATTAGTGACACAGCTGGCAGAGAACAACATCGGAACCACGCGTGACGCCACTTCTAACAAATAAGGTCGGCAGAACAACAATGCGACACACTAACTTGCACATTCATTTATTTCTGCGCGGTTCACAGAGACTACAACTATTCAATATGTCTGCATACCAGAAATCAATGTAGTCGCTATGAGCCATCTTCAGTGAGAAAACCAAGCAAACAACAACGTGAATCATGTCGGTGAGAAACATTGCTGTCGTAGTATACATGAGTTTAGCGCGGAAAGAACTGCTGAAATCTGCGGTCTTTCTTTTTTTTTTTTGCATGGCGGCTTTATTTTCATTCAGGCACGCTCACGTATAATTGATTGACAGGTTTCCAGTGGTTCATGGACGATTGATTGTTGGCAAGGGTTCTTTTTTTTTGTTTCTACAATTAGTATGGTAAAACGCTCCCTAGATGGCACCTGACAACTCTCTAGATGGAGCCTGGTAACCAAAATTTGCGACGACGCCCGTTGAAAAGCCCTCTAAAACACGAGAATCGACCCAGTAAAAGCAACATTTCTACGATATTCAACTCTTTACTCCATGTACTCACCCCACTGAAAAATAGTCAGGCGAAGCTTCCACGAAGCCGCGCAAGGCTTGAAACATCGAAACTGGACGATTCTGAAGACTAATCTGGTTGCTTCTAGGTTGTTACTAGGCCTTAGCTGGGTGATGCAGGTTATTTCCAGGTTGCTTCTAGGTCGTAGCTAGGCTTTAGCTAGGTGATGCTGGGTTGTCTCTACGTTGATTCTCAGCGCAGAAGAGGTTCGAGTTAAACCACTGACAGTCACAGACACGACACGGATGTCCAAACTCCAGAGACAGAACCTCGCACTGAAATAAAGCTTTCGCGCCTCATATATCTACGGGCAGGTCGTCGTTGGCTTAGGCCTTCCATCGCTTCGGAGTCCTCTCGCAGCCGCCGTTGCCTTTCCCGTTCCTTAGTATTCTCTCCTTGTACGTACTCGGGGTCTTCGGCTCGTCTCCGTGGCTTCGCAGCCATTTGTTGGCCTAACCGTTGCCTTCTTCCTCTTTAGTGGAAGTTGTGTGTTGTGGGATTTACCCAATTTCTGTGTCACATACCCGTTTATGATGATGATAGTTTTCTGATAGGCCGTACAGTGGCACATAGCCGTTTGATGACGATAGTTTTCTTCTTCATTTTTAGTGGACCAGTGGTGAGTAGTGGGATCTAGCCAATTTCTGCATCGCATACCAGTTTACAATGATGATAGTTTTTTTTTTTTTGGTACCGGGTGAACAAAGAACGATTTGCTGAACAGCTTCGCGGGTAAAAGAAACAATTTAAGAAAGCTTTGGTCGAGTTAATGCCGACAACTATTCGCTTCTGCCTCGCAAATCGTCGCGTTCCTCCGGAGTCCCGACGCTCTATACACATTATATAGACGAGTCTCTAGGCGAGCTTCTCCTAATTTCGCTAAAGAGCCCTTCTGTGTTGGTTCTTTGAAAGCCGTCCTTTCGTGGAACTGTAAGAGAAGAAAGCGCACAGCGCAGGACAGCCTAGTCAGCGAGAGCGAAGCATGCTTCGTCGTGTAGTTAGTGACAGAGACATTTGAAGGCTCTTTACCCGATAGACGATAATAGCTATTCTACCAGTTGTCGCAGCTGACGCAAACGACGTCGGAACCACTTAGCCGGCCTGTCTACTTAGCGTCACTATGCTCCCTCTTAAGCGTGACGCCAAAGTCTCGCGAAGGCAGATAGCGAGGACACATACTGAGCAGCAGTGGCCATTTCGTAAGAACTAAGTGTGTTGGCGAATAAGAGTTTTTTCCTTTTTCTTTTTGTTCTTTTTGCCTAACTCGCTGCGCAGAGCGCTTGAGACAGTGGCAACGGCTAAATGGTCGTTTAAGCTGAGGCACGAAGCGCGGAATGGTCTTTCGTTAGTGCCATACCCAGATACGTAGAGCGCCGTTAATGGAAGGAAGTGCCGCAAGGTGCAGGTACCGGCAGATTATCTAGCTTAATGCGTTTCTGTCAAAACCGCAGCCCTTGTAGCGATGTTCTCAGGTGTTGATATAAAGTACGTGACTTGGTAGAGTATAACATGCTGCAGTGTGCTAGAATAACATTCGCGACAGCAATGAATCTGTCGGGAGCCCCCAAATATGAGATCGAATTCACACGGGCAAAACGCAGCCGAAGTAGAGCCTACCAACTTGTCGAGTTGAACGTAAATAAATCGTAGCGTCACAAAATTTAGAACAAAACTCGACCATCGGATTGGGATCGAATGAAAGCAGTTTCTGTTTGAACAGCCTATAGCCGACATCAGCCTATAATAGCCAGCTTTAGCAATCATTTTACAGTTCATTAGCCAGAGCTAGCCGACGTTGTCTAACGCTAACCGACGTCAGACATCATTTAGACATTCCTAACCAGTGTTGCTAGTATGCCAGTAACTAATGTAGTTGAATTCACTAAGGAATATTACTCGTACCCCGCTAAAGAATGCGTGTAATAAAAAGATTCCCTCGAGGACATTTAGCCGAATTCACAAAACTTTTCTTTAGTATGGGCGTTTTCCCTTCCGTCAGCCGACTTCTCTAATTATATGTCCCGCATCGTGATTGCCTGAAACAATTTCTTACGAAAAAAACATTTCTTAATACGGGATCATTGTCTTTAAAACTGGAATTTACGCACTCTCAGTAACAAATATCCGTGTGCGCGAAAACATCGTACGCTAGAATTGCTCGTAAGAGAATATTACATCGATTACATCCGCCAATGCGCCGTTGGTGGAACTAATCGCGGAGGCCACGGCTGATAGCCTCAGCAACAAGCCATGTGACGGTAGGTGTCGCAGCAATGCAGTTTTCCGGCATGTCCGCCACGCGCTGCAAATCCCGCAAACTTTTGCAGCCGACAGTACGTATCGGAATAAATAGCGCTCGATTTCAACGTAGTTCTCAGAAACTTATGAGCTCTACGTATCAAATTTTCAACGGTAAAATAAATATTCCGTCAAAGACGAGGACGAGGAGGAGAATAAGAAGAAGAAGAAAGAAAGAAAAAGCAGGAAGTCAACTAGAAACGTGACCGGTTTGCTACCCTACCCTGGGGGAAAGGGATTAAAGGCTGAAAAGAAAGAAATAAGAGAGAAGAATGTGTGCTAACCGGACGGGACACGTGTGCCCTAGCACGTCTGCAATCGGTTAATAAGCCTGCCAAACTTTATTAAACATAAAAGGGGGTTACGGAGGGTCTGGATAAAGGGGGAACGGACGACAATGTAAATATCTATCTCGGTTCCGTTGTAGGCGTGCGTATAAGTAGGCTCCATGCTCCGTTGAAAAAAAGCGTGCTTTTGCGCAACATCGGCTAGTTGTACGAGTAAGCCTGTGTTTAGGCATGAAAAACAGGGTGTGTAAAAATAAGCAAACAAACATGATCCCCACAGAATGGCAGTAAATTTCAAATGCACAATCTCCCCGCAGGAGAAAACAGTGACGCAAACGCGAACTGCACCGACCAACGTGGTACTCATCAATTATAAAGATACCTCAGCCAAATGAGGTATTCATGACAGCTCTTAAAGTTTTTTTAGCGAAGTTTTAAACTGCGCGAAGAAGACAGGACGGAAACAGGAACACATACGCGCGCACAAGCGCAGATCTGCGCTTGTGCGTGTGTATGCGTTCCTGTTTTCGTCCTGTCTTCTTCGCGCAGTTTAAAGCTTTGCTAAATATATGAACCGACTAGCCCAACAACATGCCTTGTTTCTGATATTTTGCCCTCAGAGCGATTTACCTCAAAAAATCAGGAGCTGGCGTGCATAGTTTATTAGAACAAGTCGAATCTCTTAGACCCAGTCCTAAGGTAGCCCGATACATCAGTGCGCCGCCGAAGCCGGGAAAAGTTCAGCTATGTCGTTTTTCTTCGATGGGGGTGGCAAAGAGAACGTCGCTTTAAAATGGTGCAACGACGCAGAAGAACGCAGCTTACTTAGAAAACCCAAAAAGATTGTAAACGCTTCAGGTGACCTTCCATAACAAAACAACGGTGCAGACGCTCAAAGCGGAAAGAGCATCACTGCACGCTGCAGCTGCCGCGATTGTCTATAAACAGCCACGCCAAGCAGAAAAAGGCACGGCACGAATAACATGTGTACATCATATTCTAGCCAAACAAATCGCACGCGTGTACAAGAATGGGGTGCACGTAGTACGTATCGAGCAAAGCACTGTTACTCGCAGCTTACAAAGGTAGTCGTCTCGATGCCACGCACGTTTCTTTTCGGTGCAACCTTTTTCTCTCCGCCATACGTCCTCTCCGGTGACCCCTCTTCTTTGAGGAGCTACTTTCCAGTCATCCTTCATTATCCTAAACTTCATCTACTCCCACAAGCAGGTGATCGAGCAGCGTGCCTCGTGAGGTGTTCTTGTTCCGGTGTATTTCGACGCTCGCGTTTATCGCCTTCAGTCGCAAACATTGTTACGCGTGCCTACACTCCCATTAGTAAGTCACACACCGAATATTTCGTTGCGTCTTGTGACTATGGCGTACTATATAAATGCTCCTTCATTGCCTCTCTTCTTTTTTAGTGGCACGATCAACGAGTGACACTCTCGTTTCTCTTCCAAGCACTTTCGGTCGACCACCTACTTCCTGTTTTAAGAATGTTCATAAAAAGTCTTTTAAAAGATACAACTGCTAAGAAATCGATGGGTCTGGTTCACGTCAAGCAATATATTGATACGTATGATATCGCAGCGTAATTTCGCGAAAGATAAGGGTCAATTGACTGCCA
Organism: Rhipicephalus sanguineus; assembly: GCF_013339695.2. NCBI lineage: Eukaryota > Metazoa > Arthropoda > Arachnida > Ixodida > Ixodidae > Rhipicephalus > Rhipicephalus sanguineus. The sequence goes on from NC_051181.1 coordinate 98,913,357, forward strand.
GACTAATTAATGAAAATTAGTTGAATGAGTTCATTGAAAGAGCCGACGCTTTTTTTGGGGAGCCCCTGTGATTTTTGCGGCACATGGCGGAGCAGGTCATAACCACCCACTTCTTTCTACGTGGCCTCCGAGATGCGCTTCGGCAACGCGCGATACGCAAGCTTAACCCAAGGGATACACCTGACAACACGAACGCCGATGTGCGACTGCCTCTCTATCAGACACCTAAGTGAAGGATTAGGGTCCCCCCCAGATTTTTCATACACATTCATCCCCCAACCCACCGTTGTGGCTAAGTGACTAAGGTGATGAAAATAATACTAGTTGGAGACAATAACGCGTGCAGCGGCTTTCTTTGTGTGCGCGTGTTCGGTCGTGTCATGTGCGCAGTGCTTAATTACGAATTCGGGCCCAAGCATACATGCACACGAACACTCCCGAATACTTGCATGCACTAACGTACATGCTCCTATACTTGCCTAAACGCATACACACGCATGTACGTCGCATTCACTACACATTTTAATCATTCACTCCTTAATGTGGTCGTATCCGATGGGACATCGACATCTTCATTTTTGTGGTCACCTTGCTTTTCTATGTCAAGGTCGATTTGGGGAGCTCGAAGCCAAGGTGATATCGATTTTAGAATTTCCTATGAAAATCTCAGAGTTTTTAAACAATTTGTATTGTTGCCGAGGCTCATTTCGACTTCGTGGAATTTAGTGTTACTGGTTCAGTGCACTTCTTCATCGCTCTGGCGGGGCCTCTGCGGTGGTACAGTGGTTACAGTGCTCGGCTGCTGACCCAAAAGATGCGAGTTTGATCCAGCCTGCGGCTGTATCGCATTTCAATAGGGGCGGAATGGTAGTATCGTGTGTACTTAAATTTTGGAGCAGGTTGAAAAACCCTAGGTGGTCCAAATCTCCCGAGCCCTCCACTCTGGCTTGTCTCATGCCCACGTCGTGGTTTGCGCAAGACCCTTGACATTTTTAAGGTGAAAGCCTTAGATGCCTCATAAACGCTAAAATTGTCCGTTGGTGGCAGCATAGCGCGGCGTCCCCGTCGACACGAGTGATGCAAAAAGTCGTCATCACGCGATGACGTCACCATTTGACACCTCATGGGACGTCAAATGGTGACGTGCAAGGGGACGTCACATCATGACGTGACACCCTCGCTTGGTCAAAGGTGGGCTGACCACGGAGGCAGTGCAGAACCAGTGCACAAAGCTTGCAGTTTAATGCCTCCGATATCGAAGGCAGTGCAGAAAGCTTTCAGAGGGAGGATGGGGGGGGGGGGGGGGGGAAGAGAGTGAGAAAATGGAGAAGCGAAAAGGAAGAGAGTGAGAAAATGGATTTTGTCTTTGAGTCGTCTTAGGCGAGTGCATAAGGGGCCCTCTGAGTTTTTGTTATAACTCAAACCACGCTTTGACTTCGCACGGTGAGAATTTTCTCGAATGTAATCAAACTTTGCATGTATCGTATGCAATACCGCTCGGTTAAAACCAGCCGTCGTCAACGAGTGAAGTTTCACAGGAAAGCTAAGCGGAGTGGAATTGTGCTCATTAGCCTCTTAAAAGTACGCGCTGTATGCAACGGTCAGAAACGACTTCGCAGTCCACTTAAGGAATTTTGCGGTACAGCAGGATGTTAACGTCAAGAGGTTCGCGACAGGGCGATAGCGCGCTGTGCGGCAGTGAAATGAACCAGAAACAAGAGTGTACGACGAGGACAAAAAGAGAAGCGCGACGATCGATATTGAGCTTGCTAGCTGCAAGGCCCGAACGAGAACGTGGGAGGGATGTCCTTGCTCATTAGTAGGGTCAGAGCTCCCGCATTAACACGGGAAATTATTGCGCCACAGGGAATATAAATGACGCTCAATAGACCCCGGTCGCAGGCCGTTCAGACCCGAAGGGAGGGAGGAATAAGTCAATGTCGTCTCGACACACGAAGTAAACGTCGGAGAAGGTAAAACGTGCGCGTGTGGCAGTCGTTCAGAGGTATAAATAAGAACAACAATAATAATAATAATAATAATAATAATAATAATAATAATAATAATAATAATAATAATAATAATAATAATAATAATAATAATAATAATAATAATCAGCAGCAGCAGCATAATCACCCTGCCTATACACAGCACGACGAAGACTCCTCCCAATTACCTGCAGTCTAACCCAACAAATATTCCTCTTACCCCTAATCCTACCTCTAGTCAATCATCCGCTGAGACAGATATCCTGTCGACATAGGAACGATACCACGTCTGAAAAAATATCAAAGCGCTCATAGTTGTTATACGTAGGCCCTAGAGCCCTAAACTACCCGTTCTAGCAAAGATAAACGAGTTTAGAAATATTGTAACTCTATGGTGACGCTTCCGGCTCGGTGCAGGACGCGAAGTGCAATAGATTAGACGCAGTGTTACGCTTGATGTAGTCGGGGGTCTGCCCAGAGGACCGGAGCCAGCCAGAGTCCCGGGGAGATGTCGAGGAGGAGCCCGGAGCTGTTAACAGTAACGTTTATTTATAGGTAGCGTGTTGCTACATGATGGGGTTAGCATCATGGAAGCTCTCGGAGCTCGTCAGAGCTTGAGAGAACTTGTGAGAGCTTGTCGGGAGCGCATCGGCGCTCGCATTTTATGTCCTGGTCTTCCCAGGGTTCCCTGTAGGAAAAAACAATGGAGGCCAGGACAGTCCAATGAAAATCTCCATCTTCACCTCCGCCCCCAAAAGGGGAAGGTGAAACGCCGCCTCCTTCCCAACCCACGAAAGGAGAAAGAGGCACGTCCAGTTCGTCCCATGGCGAGGGAAAAACACTGCCCACCGCGCACTACACGGCACAGCACGAAGACGTGGAAGTCAATTTCGTAGTCTGTTGCAATGATGGGTATGCAGCGCCAGGCAGACCACGAATTGTGGAAACAGCGGCAACAAGGCGCCACGGGGAACGTGGGAAATGCATCCGCAGACGGTTCCCAGACGCTGGGCCCTTTGTCCGGGGCACCTTGACGACAAAGCAAGCCGCCTCGACGGCCAACAACTCTTCCTAAATTGTCAGTCGGTCAGGCGTGCCCAAAGGGTTCTACGAGGGGCGCAGACAACCTGAGACAATTAGACGAACGACCCTCGTGCTGTAGCCGCACCCGGTGCATCTCTGGAACCACCGACCCGGAAGAAATCAGGGTAGTCCCAGCCGCAACGTCTCATGCGTCAAAGCGGCGCCAAGCCAGGCAGGCCGATCATAACACGCTGTTATTGCACATACGGGATCATTTCTGTTGTCACTATGATAATCATATCATTACCATGGGGCGTCAAGCGGTTTCCTCATGGCACTGCATGCGGCTTTTACCCTTACGTACATCCTCTTCCTGTATTCCGGGAAAATCGGCTTGGTTAGGCTTTTGCTCAAGGGAGTATGCACAGCATACGTGCGTATATTTACAAAACAAAGATGCCTTTCGTGCCTTTTCGCATCCACATAACGCATCGTATTGTTATAACGGTGTTCATGCGCAAATCAGGACACCGTGTGTACACCGCATGTAAGGCTGCAGAGCGGGCTACGTTGCTTTACGTTCTACAGGAACTAAATGCGTATGCGAGCGTCCACACCTTTTTGGGTCGTGTATGCACGTAGATTCCTGCTTCTCCGCACTAAGAGGTTGTAAGTGGGGAGGCCCTCTTCTGCAGTTGAAACAGTAATTGGAGCGTGACGTCAGGGGTTATCTCACGGATGACGTCACAACTAAAGTATACAAAAATATAATATCTAGAAGGCACAGGCGTGCAAGCTCTGGCGAGTTGTGTTACATGATGGTGATGTATAGACAGCGCGGATTAGACTTCGGAAAAGAACAGGGGGCTGTAGTCACAAAACATTATTTCTTAACTATTTCTTGCCATTAGTTTGCTGCTTTTGCTAACAATATGGCCCGCATCAGAATTAGCTGGAATTTTTTTTCTTGTGAACAATTTCAGACTAAGTGTCCTTTGTGAATATGGGCCCACAAGTGAGCGAAAAAGGTGTTAATTTCAATCTGTGCTACTATTCTCCTAAGTCGATTCTCTGCTGCCCCCACCATTGTATGGAAGGTGCCGTCTAGTCCTTTGAAACATGCTCAAAGATATGAATGAATATTGTTTCCAAAAAATGGTTGCCATGATTTTGAAGCAGTCGTGCACCATTATCACTGTCAACATTTTTGTGACTTCTTTTGCGCAAAACGTACACGGACACAAGGAAAAAAAGAGGCAGACAACACAGGCGCAAACTCACAACTGATTTATTTTGAACAACTCGCCCAACTTTCATTACTGTTTCAGTACCAACTCGCCCAACTTTCAGTACTGTTGTAACATTTTTGTGTTGTTCGTTAAGGAAAACAACAAAACATAGATAGCAGCAAGAAAGACAGCGAACAAGACAGCGTGGCAAGGACGAACATAAAAATTTTCGATAAATCCCACGCATTGTGTGAATCGATTTCATGCGAAGCAGCCGGTGAGTAGCCGCTTATGCAGCACTTTGAGCCAAGGGTTACGAGGTGCGTTGACGTCTTTGTTTAACTTGAGTAGGTGTGTGCAGATCGTGGGATTACCAGGCACTTCGACTACACTGGCGTGTAAAACGTAGCTCAATGTTCGACGTAACGTCGGCCCTCACGTTACAGCGCAGGCGTTACTTTTATCGAAACGACGCCTTAGCAGCGGTCGTTGGCGTATCCCTTCTGGCACGAGCAACTGCAGACTGTAACTTGATGTGTCATAGGGGCACATATATAAACATAGGCGTGCGCACAGGGGGGCGCAGTGGGGGCGGCCGCCCCCCCTAATCACCTAAGAGGGGGGCGCAAAATCTTCCCCGTATATTGACCCTTCTAGTCACCTAAAAAGGGGGGGGGGGCGCAAAATCTGCCCCATACATTGACTTAGTAGGGTGGGGGGCGCTGCGAAGAACCTTTGCCCCCCCCTAATGGGGAACCCTGCGCACGCCTATGTATATAAAGTTCATTGCATTGTTACAAGGCGGATATGCACCCAGCACTGCAACTACAGTTGATGTTATACAAGCACCACTACCATAACTGACCATTGGTAACCATTGATGCAATGCATGGGCCGTGGTTTAGCCACATGCCCGCATACCATGGGTCGTGGAATGTAGGTATGCGGTACTCTTAACTGGCAAAAGGGTTTCACGACGCACGTGACAGGCACCTCAGGTTATCCATGTCTTGACCCGCGAATCGTGTTCTTTGTGCACTCATGCCCTCCTGTGCCAATTTTGGTGTATACCAAGTTAATGAGACAACTACCAGAGCGCCCAGACGTAGTCGTTTAGTTAGACATAGACATAGAAACGGCCAAAGTGGCTTTGGTTCCCAAAGAAACGCTTGCCAAAGGAACTCTGCACTTATCGAAAACGCATCAGCCCCCGACTGTATCACTAGTACTACACCACTCCACGTTCAATGTTGCAGGACGTCTTAAACCCAAAGAGGACTTTCAAATCTGTGACGTCACGCTGATGTGCCGACTGGGTTATGAATGCGAAACTCAAGAAGGCAAATACGTGGACATTAATATTCCGATTAGCACACATACCATCAGACAAATGGACAACATTGCACGAACTGTGTCGCCAGTGCATGAGAGAAATGGAAGGAGCAGCGGTAATTCAAAGCGCGTGACATACGAAGATATGAAGGCGTAAATCTATACAGCATTGAAAAGCGATTGCCGTTCATATACGTCTCAGTCCAGAAGACGCCGTGCCTTGTAGTGCTCTGTTGACAAGCAGAATAACTTCACTCTGTTTTTTTAAAGGTTGTTTTTGGAAGTATCCTTAGATTTAGTTTCGCCCGTGTTAATCAAATTCAGTTGTTAGCTAACGTTTACCCAAGTCTATGGCTCCAGCTTTCTTTGAGTTCTTCTATAGCACGCTCTTTATTCAGAACAACCTATAAAGGCCCGTTCTCGAGCCTTGAAAACCATATCCGCTGGCGATACCGCTGCCACTGCGGCTAGCAACGCTGCAACGCATGAACCTTTGTTAAGTACGGAAGAACATTTTATTGAGCCTTCGCCAGGCACCGCCTTCTCGTTAAACAGATCACCCGAGGCGTAAGCGATCCTTTTACAAGCGCGAGCGCGCACACAGGTAAAACACCTGCCGTTCCAAGCTCCTGCAACCACTCAGGCGCACGAAAGAGCTTCCAAGAACTCTTTTGGCAAGATATTCAAGATTAAATTGCTAAATATGGGAGGGTCAGTGGAATGAGTATCCGCATCGCCCCACACAGGCGCGTGCATTGTGCGCAAAAAACAGGTTGGACACACCACGTTACTAACGCTAACCTTACTTTTTTTATTTTTAAATTTATGCATAGCCAGGAAGAAAGCCAGTCGTAGAGAGAAAAATAAAAAAATAATATTATTCAGGAGTTATGGCCCTGTCGGTAACATGGGGTGGTTGGGGGTATTTTTTACGCTTTCGGTAAGACCTGGCCCCTCGGTAGCCTACGTTCTCAAGAGTTTACATCATTTATTGAATGAAAATGGCACAAAATTACGAGCATTTGTTATAGAGCTAATGAGAGCGCTTTTAAGAGCACTTCGCGGGGTGTTTGCCCATTCTTACGTGGCTTTGTGTGCAACGCAGCCACTGCCAACAATTAACGCCAGCAGTAGAGTACCACTTGGTTATAGCAGCAATCTCTGTGTTCATCTAGTTGAACGCTGCGTTATCAGTTGACGGCACAAATGCATTTTCTCGTTTACGCGTTCTTTAGTCCAGTAATCTGCAAATGCTGAGAAGTTCGCGGGTAAACTTTTAAATTCTCTCACGATTACGGAAGCGGAGGGATCTCTCAAGTCTGGTTATGATTATTATTTCTCACGTAACAAAAGCCTGAATAAATGCTTGTGGCATTGTCTCCTACAACTACCCAGTGCAACTTATTCTGCTCTTATTAATGTGCTCATTTTTCTCTGCCTTTTTATTTCGTTCTCAAAAGTGCATTTTTTACGCTTAAGGTGATACTTCTTATTTTGGTTTGTTTTATTGTTTGATATTTCATTTTAAAGCGAAAGCTCTACAAGGCCATGTATCCCAAGGTCATTCGTCACGTCGCATTGGCCTTGAGCTTCCGGACCACAACTGTCGCAGGCGTGACGTCACGTCACGTGATTAGCGGCGAAGAGGCATCCCAGCTGCGTTCAATCGGAGCCTCGCCGCTGCAGTACCGCGTGACTAGGCGGGCGTTTAATTAATGAAACGCTGTTAGCATAGACTTTGCAAAACAAAGCCGAGCATATATTTCGCTCGGGGTAGGTAGGTTTACACGAGTGAAACCTCAGCCAATTTTGTTTTTTGTTTCACCGATCATGCTTATGATCCTGAATACGTGCTACGGCAAAAGGCGAAGGTCTCCAGCCTTAATTGATGTATCTCCCTCGGTTTCTCTTGTATAACCGTTGTTGTTTCGCTATAGAATCCTCAGAACGTATTGAAACAATCACTGATAACAATGAACAGTTCGCCCCGCCATGGTTGTCTAGTGGTTATGGCGCTCGACTGTTGACCCGAAGGTCGCGGGATCGAATCCCGGCCGCGGCGGCTGCATTTTCGATGGAGGGGAAAATGTTTGAGGCCCGTGTACTTAGATTTAGGTGCACGTTAGAGAACCCCAGGTGGTCGAAATTTCCGGAGCCCTCCACTACGGTGTATCTCATAATCATATCGTGGTTTTGGGACGTTAAACCCCAGATATTATTAATGAACAGTTCCGAAATATCCAAGGCAATAAACGGCTCGCAGCGGCTTAATGTGTGCCGCACAGTCACGCCGTCTCTATACAGCACATCTAAAATAACTACGTTCCTGTCATGCGTCCACTGTACCGTAAACGCCCTGTCAAGGAGAAAAGCCACTGTACAGACGCGAGGTTGGCGTGCATTATGAAGGTGTACGGACAAATTGGCAGCTACACTTAACGAATCGACGACTAACTAGTTTGACGCAGCGCCGTTAATACGCTTGGTGCATAATTGTCGGCGTTGCACATCATGAATTGAGTCGAAAGCACGAGTCGACAGCCACAGCACTGCATGTCGATATACGCACAGTGCGAGCCGAAAATGACAGTGCCATTTCGGTGATCACCTTCCCTAAACCAGCTACTAATAGCGACATGCTGTTAGTTTCGTTAGGCTTAACGTATAGGGAGACAACAACTGTTTAGTGACAGCCCTTTCTGATTTTGACATGCATTTCGAAAGAAATTATGCATGAATTATCCCGACATTCCTTTATGCGTGAAGACGATGAACTGGAGACTCCTGTAACATCCCTGACACTCTTCGCGCTGGTTTAGAGGAAGTGGTATCTGTTCAGCGCCTCTGCGCAATTTGTGTACCTGTCTGAAACTCTGGTGATGATGACTTTCGCGAAAGTTTTGTGATTCACTGTTAAAATTTACGCTCGCGGATGCCGAGTGCCGTTCAATTTGCTTTTGGTTACGCTGCGCACTTGGGAACAACTTTCTGTGGCAATGAAGGGAATGCTGCATAGCCTGAGCTTCTGTGTCATTGCGCAGTGCAGTCCGGCTAGAATTACAGCTTTCTCGGTTTCTTGGAAGAAATACTCAATCAGCGTATCTTTCACGCGCGACGGTAGTGTGCTTGCCGAAACACTGACAATAAAAGCGGGAAAACATAAAATTTATGTCGGTAGAGTATTTTATATATTTTTTGCAGCTGTAGATAAAATGTTAACGTTCTCATGATGCGCGCTTGTCGCACTTTCAACGCTAAATCAAAGACAACGATGCAAAGAGTGTGCTCTTGTTCTTCGGACGTTGCGGCTCCTTGGGAGGCGTATGCTTGCAGTACTTTGAGACGCACATGCTGTCGCTCGGGAGCGGTGGGGCGCCTGATGGTTTACTCGCGCAGTGAAAGGGGAGGGGGGAGGGGGTGTAGCTCGCGAAGGACACGCCTGCCCTGTTTCCGCCCATCTCTACCACTGTGACTTCGGCGGGTGGGAAGGATGGCCGTCGCCTACACACATATGAGGAATGAGCCTCATAGTACAGCCGCCTGCATATAAGACTACAGAAGATGTGTACAGGTTAACGTTTCTGCTCTCTACGGAATCGTGCATTGAGGCGTTGTGGTTGAACGCTCCCTAAATATCTGCACTGAAGAAAACAAAAAACAAAAATATGGCTCCAATCCACGGTGTGAAGGTAGTTAAACAGCCCAGCTGTAAACGACACTCAGAACGATTACCCATTGCGACGTCGCTTGCATGGTCTTCCGCATTAGAATGGTACAAGAGTGAAATCGGCGCCTGACCTTCACCGGGAGCGATGGCTAAGAAGTTCGTCTGATTTTGCTGAACGGCCATGCATGTTTCATCGTTCATAGCCATGACGCATTGCTTTGGGTCATCCAAGTCGTCGACGTCCATCAGCCTCTCGACCCCGTCTGCGTCTCTCTCCCTTTCGTCCGGTAGACGTTCGAAAGTCTGTGGGTTGAAGCGGATGTTGAACTTGTAGAGCGGACACGGGAGAAGGGCGTCTATTAAATTTAGAATCTGCATCCTTGAAACGGTTCATAGCATTGTATACCTTCGTCGCCTACGCTGAGCGCATACGAGGAGCGGCGTCGAGAACGTCTATTAAATTTAAAATCTGCACCCTTGAAACGGAGCGTCCGAGCACGACGCCGTTTTATTTTGTTTGTTTTTTTGCCGACGCGTTTATTGCCAACGCGTTTTTTTTTTTTTTTTAGCCACGGAGACGAAACCATCGGGTTGTAAAAGTACACAGCTTCCCTGCAAAAAAAAAAAAATTCCTGCGCCACGAAGAATTGTATTCATTACAGTGAACGTAGGTTTCCAGAAGCTTAATTAGGCTATTCGCTTGAAATAATAATCATCGTCGATGCTTTCTGCCCAGTTCTTTTTCTCCCGCAGTTACGGTTTCTCAATCGGAACGTAATTTTCACAAGACTCACGCAACGCAATTCTCGCCAGAATCGATTGTCCGCTATAAAATTCAGACTAACACCGCTACACGCTACTTTCGGGGCCCCCACTGGTTTCAACATTTACTGCAATACACCACATTGCACGTTGCAAGGAACTAGCTTTCTTTATAAATACGTTGGCCGCTTTTGCATAGTTGTGGGATCTCGCATAATAAGCTGGGATACATACTCATAGACACGAATTGTTTAATGGCTTTGCCCACTATTTATGTGCTGGTTCGTGCCTTAAAGGGGAGCTGAAGAGGTTTTAAAATTTGATAAAATTTCGTGGTCAGCTAGGACCGGCATTATTATCGACGATGTCGTAATTTTTTTTCGTGGTTGTTGCAGCAGGAGCTCCAGAATACGCGAAAGAAAAGTTTGTCTTGCTCCGCCCACGCGAGCGCGCTGAAATGTGGGCGTGAAAACACATGTCATCTTCGGTTTCTTTGGCGAAGCCGTGTTACCCTCCGGCGGAAGGTTCCCGCCACTCATTGATCCGAACTGCGAGAGCGCTCTTGATGTGACGAGGGTTCAAGTAAGTAAAGCGAAGCTGAAAGTTCTGCAGCTGGATTATCGTATACGATACCTTGAGTATCGATCAACAGCCAAGCGCTACGTGAATAAGCGTCCCTCGTATCTTCAACCGTGGCCTCCATGACTAACTCGTGACGTGCCTTTGCCGGAGCTAATCGAGGAGGCCATGCTTCAGCAGTGCTGCTGTTGCAGATAACGAGCCATACCAAGGATGACGTCACCGCGTTCGCTGAGCATCTCAAGAAGCCCTGCGGCCACGGCCTCTCTTTTTTGCCAAAAAGCGCTATTTGCGTTCACGTTTGAGAGCTCTCACATCGCTTTTCGATTTCAACAGGCATCAAACTGTCCTTACACGCTCCAAAGTCATATTTTTTATGTGCTTCAGCTGCCCTTTAGGAAGGAAAGCGATGTTGCTGGCGGCCGGTGTATCTGGCCTTGCAATATATTCAAGTAATCGCACCGCTGTGTCGCCTCTGTTGAGAAAATATAGAATACATGAGCATATTACCAAAACGCAGCGCTGGCAGGCGAACAAGACCGCGCGCACACCACGGCTGAATAATTCACGTGCCGGCAGCCGTTGGCCGTCTCGCGCACGGCGTCGCGCCGTGATCGCCCCGCCACCACACGACGACGTTAGGTGAGTATTAAATCTCTATCGATCACAGCCTAGCAGTGCGCAGTTTAGAAATATCAGTCTTCAGTAGAAGTCGAGACACCTTCCCCCTGAGTATGCTGCGGAGGACACAAAAAGAATCACTCGTTAAGACAAATCTTGCCTTGTCTTCTCAGCTACAGTCTTGTCTGCTTCAAGGCAGCATAGTCTTGTCTTTAAGGCCTTCAAGGCAGCAACGTCTTCAAGGCAAAGCCTTCAAGCAAAGTCTTCAAGTCTTCAAGGCAGCAACTGCCTACAGTAGCGCGTGTATGTGTATGCCTTGATGTGTGTATGTATGCGTGTCCCTTGAAGAAGGCAAGACCACTCGTAACGTTGGCTCCAGCAATACCCTTGTTCAAGGATTTTTCATCCCTTCAAGCCTCGATTTTCTCCTGAAGTTCTACATTGTTTGGTTATGTGGCGTAACAAACAACGTCCGCAGTGCGTATTCGACAGGGATATACACTTATTCTCACGCGAGGCATCTAAACGGGTTTACGATTGCGCAACTCTTTTTCTGTGTGCTGTCCTTCCAGGAGGGTGCCGTGGTATCGCTAGTGCCTCGGTAAGCCCTCGAACACGGACGCGTCGTTTATATTGTATACCTGCGCCATCACGCAATGGATGGGGCAAGCAAGCGTGTGCGTAATCCGCATATCGCAATCCTCGAAGCTCCCAGAATCAATTGTAGCTTTTGTGGTGCTTCTCGCAGCGTTGTTGCCGGCGTAGCGGGTCTATTTTTGTCCACAGCGGTGGTATGAGAGTAAGAGGGTGTCATAATTTCGGAGCTTTGCAACTATGCAGGGAGAGCTTAACGGCATTTCGAGCTTTTAGCGATTTAAATCGCACGAGTGAGTTCGCGGTCGTAGCGCTGGCGGCCTCCTATATTCTTCCGCGGTAAAGTGGCATGGCTCTCCGTTTGTGGTGCTTTCTTGTTATGAGTCCGACGGTGAAGCTTGTAGCTTTATATCCTACCTGCCTAAAGGGTGCCCGCCGTGATAAGTTAGCGGACGTTGTGCCGCTCTATATGCTGAGCTACAAAACGTGGGCTTAATTCCAGGCCACGGCAACGAAATTTCTATGGAGCCCAAGTGCGGAAACACCCGTGTACTTCGATGTAGGTGCGCGGTCAAGAATCCCGGCTCGTCAAAATTCACCAGGTGTGCCCTAACCGCTGCGTGCCTCGTAGTAACATCGCCGTTTTGGACCTTAAAACTTGGAAATTAAATGTTTATTATATTATCAAAGTGTGTGCACGAGGCTAGTAGTGGTATATATATATATATATATATATACCACTACTAGCCACACACACACACACACCACACACACACACACACATATATATATATATATATATATATATATATATATATATATATATATATATATATATATGTGTGTGTGTGTGTGTGTGTGTGTGTGTGTGTGTGTGTGTGTGTGTGTGTGTGTGTTCATTCTCTCTATTCTTGCTCACCTTTCTTTCTGCTGTTACCCCTTCCCCTTTGCAGGGTAGCAAACCAGATAGTCATGTCCCAGTTAACCACCCTGCATTTTCACGTAACAGTCATCTCTCTTTCAAACGTGTCCCAATATGAGAAATCTTTGCTGTAACGTACAATTGGTCACCTTTAAACAGCCAGTGCACCTGACACGTGGATGATACACTACGACGGACTATGCTACGACCAACGACGATTGAGCGGCCTGACAGCACTGTGCTGTAAACGTCATTTTTTTTGCCCGGCAATAGCTCGCCCAATAACGACTTCGGTGTTTAACCTGCACTTTTGAGAGCTCTGTTGGCCACCATCGTTACAGCAGGACACAATAGACGCAGATAATAATCAATACCATTTGCCCCACTCCATATCGCATATGTGAACAAGAAGTAATATGGGAGTATTGCCAGCCACAAATATTGCCGCGAGCGGGGTGTCTTACAGATTTCCTGTCACGAACATTGCATTCCACTCTTTATCATAGCCACATACGTTTGCCTACTCTGCCTTTTTATATCAATATATCAATTTCAATACACAAACGTCCTACGTGTGTGCACTGGCCATATCAGGAACGCGCAGCAGGCTCCAGACGGTGCCACAGGATTATATATGAACGCCGTTGTTGCGTAAACCAATTCCGTTGTGAGCAAATACCTGTTTAAATAATCCTAGGGCGCAGGAAAAACTGGCCGCTTCTGACTACGAGGCCTGCACAATCGATTCGCCTGCATAAATGTACATTTGATAAAGGGCGCAGGTGCATTAGGGCGCGGATACAGTACATCGCGCAAAGCATTAATGTATGGTGGAACTTATGCAACACTGTAATGCAGTACATCTCGTCTTCATACATTGCCGAGAGATACGCATAGTTAATATGCGTCATTTATCGGCAACGAGTGTTTTATAGTCACAGTCAACTTATTTGTCAACGTGGTGACATGAACGTTATCAATGCCGCTTGTTGCGCAATGTTCGCTTCTTTTCTTATCTTCTTGCGGTTGCGTGAATTCCTGCTCAGCGTCGAGCTCAGCTTGAGCAAACTTGGAAGAGCTCTCGCGTTTGCGCGACTGACGTCACATAATAGTGCCCTGCATACAAATGATATATTCATGACCATACATGCGGGGAGACAATGCTGCTTGCAGAGGCTCATTTGAAATGCCGCCGGCTATCAGCAGATCGAGATCTGTAGGCACTGTTTCCATTACCTCTCAAGGTAGCGAGCAAATCGAACGACGACCATCGTATAACGTTAGCTTGAACGCTATACCGTACCATCGGTAATGGCGAGGAGTGTAAGTAACGAGTTTATTGATGACTGATAGGGCATTACCGCCAGGCTCCCTTAATATATAGTGAGATGACAATGCACGTGCTGCGCGGCGCCCGAAATATCTCGGGACGGGGAATTTCTTTCGTAACCTTTCTGTGAGACAGCCGCCACCTTTAACGCTCAAGACCTTAATTGCTCAGTGATGCGACGAATGAGGCTACTTGGTTGATGATGGCTTAGCACATGAGTTTTTTGTGATGATGCACCTGGTTCATGTTAATGCACCTGATGGGGACAGGTAGTACATTCTCTTTCCACGTGCTCCTTGAATCTTATTTATGTCTACCGCGCATGAACAATAGACCTTGCGCTCGTCCTGTTAAACAGTGTCCAGTGTGTTCTTTGTAGTGTGCGTTACCCTACAATAAGCGCATCGCTAAGCCTTAATTGCACCTCGACAAGCGATAACATTTAAGTATACAACCGCACCCCTTTGACAAACACGTCTGAAATAACCATGAAAGAGACGAGGTGGGAAAGCAAGGGTTAGCTCTTCGTGTGCTTTTGAGCAAGATTGAACAAGGCGGTGGCGATGTGGAGGAGAGCGTTGTGGAGGAGACCGATAACCATGTCGGCGATGAGGCTCAAGAGCTTTTTCGCAACCAAATGTCACGTTCTCGCCGAGTAAAAAAAAAAACGCCAGGTCGGCCCGGAGCGCGGAGGACAGTCGCAGCGAAAGCTGCAAGAGCGGCCTTCTTAGAGCCCGTTCTAGACTCTCTTGGAAAAATTAATGTACGTACCCATGCAAGGTATCCACTACACCACAAGTAATATTTTCGTGAAATAGGGAAGCACCCACTATGCCATTATTCACCATTCTGTGAATAAGCGAGGTACCCGCGACACATCTTTAAGGCATTATGTGCGCTTTGTTGATGCGGCTGATGATGACGAGGAATTATGGTTGAGCACATTGTAGTAGGTGGGAAGCTTTAAACCACACACTCGTTGCGCAATTAACATTGTGTGACGCCCGGTTGTTATTTCACTCTTCTGCCACACTGTATTGCACATGGTATCGCGATACCTTACCCGACATGACGCCTGTATAAGGTCTTTTTGCAAAAGAGTTTCAAGCACCAACGTGGATCTGAGGTAGAATACTCGACTGGCACGCAGGGTGCCTGTTTTCAAATCCCCCGCTATCCTGGACATATTTTATTTATTTCATTTTTCCTATTTCGCGCGATAGCGGTTACGGACACCGGCGGCGGCGGACAACTACCCCACTGCTGTTGTAATATTGTTGCGTGAATGACGACTCGGTAGACGAGACCGTAGACTATTTACACGATATATTTTCAGTAGCCGTTGCAGCGCTGACCGGTTCAGCTCAGAGCCCGAGCGGAGAGAGATCTTCCTTCTCCTCGTCCGGCACACACGCGCAATGGTTCAAGGGGCTGGCAATATGCATGTAGCATAATCCCCGGCGGCAGAAGCGCCGTCTCGGCGCATCAGATGTCAACGTCACTTGGAGAGTGGTAGGGCTTCAAGCGTGCGACATGTACGATATCGCTGGCCTGTATAGACGATGAAGGCGACGAGGCGACAGGAGCGATTTCATAGGTTACAGGGGTAACCGCACGAAGGACTCTGTATGGACCTTTGTATCGAGACATTAGTTTTTCCGACATCCCAACGTGCCGGGTGGAGACCACAGCAGGACCAAAGAACCGGGCGAGAAGTGAACGTCTCGGTGCCTGCGATCGTACAACCGCCGTTGGTTTTCTTGAGAAGTGAAGAGGCGAGCGCGGGCGGTTTCACGTGCATGAGCAGCCCTGGTGATAGCGTCAAGGGCATATTCGCTGGTCGGTACGGCGGGAAACGGGATGATGGTGTCTAGGGGCAACGTTGGTTGTCGGCCGAACAACAGAAAGAATGGAGAGTAACCGGCAGTGTCGTGGCGCGAAGAATTGTACGCAAATGTCACGTACGGCAAAGCAAGGTCCCAGTCAGAGTGGTCGGAGGAAACATACTTCGCAAGCATGTCTGTAAGTGTTCGACTGAGACGCTCGGTTAGGCCATTTGTCTGCGGATGGTAGGACGTAGTGAGCTTGTGCCTCGTTTCACATGACTGCAGAATGTCGGCTATGACCTTCGACAGAAATGTGCGGCCACGGTCCGTAAGCAGCTGGCGTGGAGCTCCATGTTGCAAAATCACGTCGTGTAGGAGGAAGTCGGCGACATCTGTGGCGCAGCTTGTTGGAAGAGCTCTTGTGATGGCGTAGCGCGTGGCGTAGTCTGTGGCCACAGCTATCCACCTGTTGCCGGAGGAAGACAGGGGAAACGGGCCAAGTAGGTCTAAGCCAACGCGAAAGAACGGTTCTGACGAAATGTCAAGGGGTTGAAGGCACCCGGCGGGAAGCGTCGATGGTGTCTTGCGGCGCTGACATTTCTCACACGCCGCAACGTATCTTCTCACGGAGCGTGCAAGCCCTGGCCAAAAGAAGCGTCGGCGGATCCGGTCGTAAGTGCGCGATACACCAAGGTGACCGGCCGTTGGAAGGTCATGAAGTTCGTGAAGGACAGCCGAGCGGAGGTGTTTCGGAATAACAAGCAGCAGGGCTGGTCCATCTGGGTGAAAATTGTGGCGGTAGAGTGCACCATCTTGGAGGACGAACGAGCGATGGGACCGGTCGGTAGACGATGATTCTAGGCGTTCGATGATAGTACGCAAGGACGCATCTCTGCGTTGTTCGTCGCCGATGTTTGTCAGTAAAGAAACAGAAAAGACGCAAGCGTCGGCGTCGGTGTCAGGGACGCTGCTCGATTCATCGACCGGGTAGCGGGACAGGCAGTCTGCGTCCTGGTGTAGGCGGCCCGACTTGTACGTCACTGTGTAGGTATATTCTTGGAGTCGCAGAGCCCAGCGACCAAGCCGGCCCGTAGGATCCTTTAGTGAGGAAAGCCAACAGAGCGCATGATGGTCCGTTATTACAGAGAAATGCGTGCCATATAAATATGGGCGGAACTTCAACACTGCCCAGACAAGAGCAAGGCATTCACGCTCTGTAATGGAATAGTTGCGCTCGGCAGCTGTAAGTAGGCGGCTGGCGTAGGCGATAACGCGGTTGCGTCCCTGTTGTCGTTGGGCTAGGACGGCTCCGATCCCGTGACCACTAGCATCGGTTCGGACCTCAGTCGGAGCGGATGGGTCAAAGTGGGCCAATATAGGCGGCGTTGTCAAAAGTGTGACGAGGCGAGAAAAAGCGGCGGTTTGAGCGGGACCCCACGTAAAAGGCACGTCTTTCTTCAGAAGTTCAGTGAGTGGTCGAGCGATTGTTGCAAAATCTTCCACGAACCTTCTGAAGTAGGAACAGAGTCCCACAAAACTCCGGACGTCCTTCGCTGATTGGGGTACAGGAAAACTCGTGACTGCACGAATTTTCTCTGGGTCCGGCTGCACACCTGAAGCATCGACGAGGTGGCCCAAGACGGTAATCTGCCGGCGGCCGAAGTGGCACTTCGAGGAGTTCAATTGGAGGCCAGCTCTGCGGAAGACGTCAAGAATAGCTGCCAAACGCCGAAGGTGGGTCTCAAATGTAGGCGAATATACAAGGACATCGTCGAGGTAACAAAGGCAGGTTGTCCATTTGAATCCTTGTAGCAGAGAGTCCATCATACGCTCGAACGTGGCAGGGGCGTTGCACAGACCGAACGGCATAACCTTGAAGTGGTATAGGCCATCCGGAGTTACAAACGCAGTCTTTTCTTGGTCTTTCTCATCCATAGCAATCTGCCAGTAGCCAGAGCGTAGGTCTATTGAAGAAAAGTAGCGCGCGCCGTGTAGGCAGTCAAGAGCGTCGTCAATTCGAGGTAAAGGGTAAACGTCCTTTTTCGTAATTCGATTCAGATGGCGGTAATCAACGCAGAAGCGCCACGTGTCGTCTTTCTTTTTAACGAGCACGACGGGTGACGCCCAAGGGCTCGATGAGGGTTCAATAATGCCTCTGGCTAGCATCTTGTTCACTTCTTGTTGAATGACCGTGCGTTCGGCGGCAGACACCCGATATGGTCGGCGGTGAATGGGAAGAGAATCACCGGTGTTGATGCGGTGCTTTACAAGAGAAGTCTGGCCTAGTGGTCGATTATCGCCGTCGAAGATGTCGCGGTAAGAAGCTAAAAGGCGGGTTAGAGCGGCTGACTGCTCAGGTTCGAGGTCCGGGGCGATCATGTGACGCAATGCCATGTCGAGGTCTGTGGTATCCGGCGGCCGACAAGGAACATCTGAGCACACGTCGGCAGCGAAAATGGTGACGTGGTCATCTGATAAGGATCGGAGCGTGGCGACTGAGATGCCTTGGGGTAGCACTTGCTTCGTGAAGCCGAAATTTACAACAGGGAGATGTATCCGGTTAGCGGCTAAGGTGACAACGCAGTGTGGTACAGTGATGTCGCGCGCCAAAAGGACATCAGCAATAGGCGTGACGACGTAGTCCCCGTCAAGCACCGGTGAAGACGTTGCCAATTCGACGAATGTTAGGGCTTTAGGCGGCATGCGGATAAATTCTGTGGTACAGAGGCTGTTCTGGAGTTTGGGGCTAGTATCTGGCAGAAGAGGAAGCTCCAAGCAAAGAGTACCGGCAGAACAGTCGATCAGGGCAGAATGTGTCGAGAGGAAGTCCATCCCCAAGATGAGGTCGTGAGGGCAACTGCTGAGCACGGTAAAGAGGACGGGAACGTGGCGGCCGGCAATGCTTATTCGAGCGGTACACATGCCCGTGACGGCAACAGTTCCGCCATCGGCGACGCGTACGGCTTTAGTTGTAGCAGGTGTCAGTACTTTCCTAAGTCGACGGCAGAGATGCGCGCTGATGATGGACACCTGAGCTCCAGTATCAATTAACGCCGTCATAGAAATACCGTCCACTTGAAGATCAATTAAGTTCGTGTTCGTAGTGAGCGTCAACGGAGGATTTGGTTCAGAGGACAATGATGCAGCACTACCTCCAGGAGCTGCACGACCTAGTTTTCCGTCCGGGACGAGACGTAGTTGGGCGGCGAGGTATAGCGGCGTGGTTGAGGCGACGGGGAACGACGGCGTTGGGGCGACGGGGACCGAGCAGTAGGGCGGCCGTTGGGTGCGTCAGAGGCAGCGTACGTACGGCTGGGAGAATACTGGCGAGGTGTAGCGTATGGGCGAGTAGGCGACGAAAATTGGCCCCAATAAGGCGGCGTCCAGGTGGTGCGGCAGTGACGGGAGACATGACCCACCCGGTGGCAGCGGAAGCAGATGGGTTTGTCGTCGGGAGTTCTCCATTCCGATGGGTTGCGGGATCTCGGAGGAAAAGAGGAGTCACTGCGTGGTGCACTCGTGGGCGTCGGTCGGTATTCGGGCCGAGAGACGGAGCAGGCGACAGGAAAACCGAGATTGGCAATTTCTTGCCGCACGACGGCCTGAATAACAGAGACCGTGGGGGGTGCTTGGACAGCGGCTTGGTCGAAGGGAGGTGTGTGGAAGGGCGCTGGACTTGCCGCTTCAAGCTCCCGTCGAACGATGCGGGTCACATTCTCCTCAAAGGGTGGGGTGGCGCCGAGATCGGAGCACGTTGACGTGACAGCCGTGTTCGGTAGCCGAGCGAATTGAGGCACTACGCGGCGGCTTTTGGCCCTTTCGAAGCGGCGGCATTCCTTAATGATGAGGTCGATGGTCGAGACATTTGTGTAGACGAGCAAATTGAAAGCGTCGTCCGCGATGCCTTTGAGTACGTGGCCCACCTTGTCAACCTCGGACATTTGCTCGTCCACTTTTCGGCACAGCGCGAGTACATCCTGAATATACGAGACGTACGACTCGGTCGATGACTGGACACGGGTTGCAAGTTCTTTTCGTGCTGCCACTTGGCGACCGGACGGGTCTCCAAAGATGTCGCGCAGTCGCTCCTTGAAAATGTCCCAGCTGGTGAGCTCGGTCTCATGAGTCTCGAACCAGACACGCGGGGTGCCTCCCAAGTAGAAGATTACGTTGGCAAGCATCATGGTGGGGTCCCATCGGTGAGTTTGGCTAACACGCTCGTACATGCTGAGCCAGTAGTCAACGTCAAGGCCAGCTTGGGCGGAAAATGTACCGGGGTCGCGGGGGTGGGACACCGTAAGGTACGTTGTGGTTGACGCCGCAGCTGTAGACGGAGACGGGCTGTTGGTAGTGGTAGCCATGGCCGGATACTCGACGGTGAGGCCGCTGCGAAGCTTCGTGGTGAGGACGGGGAACGCTCCACCTCCACCAAATATGTTGCGTGAATGACCACTCGGTAGACGAGACCGTAGACTATTTACACGATATATTTTCAGTAGCCGTTGCAGCGCTGACCGGTTCAGCTCAGAGCCCGAGCGGAGAGAGATCTTCCTTCTCCTCGTCCGGCACACACGCGCAATGGTTCAAGGGGCTGGCAATATGCATGTAGCAATATGATAACAGCTTTCGCTGTAAAACACAACTCCACAGTCCCATTTTGTTCGTGAGGATCTGTCATTCCCTCATGTTTTAAGTGATCTACACAGACCCCTAGAGAGAAATGCCACATAACACAATCGCATCGCTGTCGGTTGACGCGACTTGGCATGCTGACTTAAAAGAGGTTGTCCCACAAAGTCCTAGCAGCGCAACCTCGTACTACAAGTACATGCTCATGAAGTGCACGAACGGTACGCAGGAGTACGATTCCCGTTATTTTTGGACAATCGCTACGCTTCAATCACGAAGTACAAATAACGCTCCATATATGCTGTCCTTGGATTCCTTATTAGAAGGGTTCATGTAGTTGCGTCCAACAAACACGGGCCTCTCGATCCATTCCCTTTCGTTTCTTTAGGACATACATACGTACACACATACACTTATACATGCATGCAAGCATACATGCGTGCACGCATGTATGCTTGCACGCATACATACATACATACATACATACATACATACATACATACATACATACATACATACATACATACATACATACATACATACATACATACATACATACATACATACATACATACATACAATGTAATTCATACCGAGTAATATGTGAAATGTAATCGTCATTAAAAAATATTGAGGAGCCTGAAGGAAGGAAGGAACAGTAGAAAGAGGAAAGCCAGGAATATTGACCAGTCTAGAAACACTGGTATGCTACCCGAGACTGGGCAGAGGAATAGGGGAACTCGAAAGTTAGGGGTAAAGAGAATGAGAGACAAAAAGAGTGCAAGGGGGAGTACACACGCAGAAAGTGCCCGTTTTAGAATAGCGGTTGCGGGGCACGGTCGGTCTGACTGACCTCTTTAAGCTCCTTAAAGCCTCATGAACTTGGACACCAATGGGCCTCGTGGTTCCAAGTCATTGCGGCATTATAAAAGAACATCTCCACATTACGTTAACGCACTCGCAACAATATGAGGTAATCGTTCTAGGCAGCTTTTTCTACTTTGTGCGTCAGCCTGTTACACGTTCAACTGCCTTGAAAAGCACTGCAGACGAGTGAGAACGCTGTTGCCATGACAACCGCAGAGAGACGATGTTTGGCAGAAAGAGAAAATTTAGAAAGAAGATGAAAGAAGAAAGTTCAAAAGACGACCGAGTGCCATACTCGACGCCATTCACTAACATGTCCACCTCACGCTCGCTGTCAAGTGGCCTCTGGGGACTTTCTTGCTGCTTGCTTTAATCTTCATACCAATAAAAGCTTCGCAAATTCGTGCAAAAATAATAAAAAGGACGCATGGGAGGAGTTAATGTCTCCGGCGAATGTGCTGCAATCTCTCCGCTGGATAGAAATGGAGGCTATGTTGTTCCTTGCGCAGTTTTTTAGAGCTAAGTTCAGCTCGAACCGCCTAGTCGTCTACCTCTCCCAATCTTAACCAGGCTTTTTTTTTTCTCTAATGCTCGGGAGGCTCGTAACAGCGTTGCAAAATTTCACTGCGAACACGCTAAGCGGGCTCTGCTGTGTCGAGGAGCTAACGATATTGAGCAAACAGCCTGTTTTAATGTTTGCCTTTTTCAAAAGTGTTGAGCAACACGTTGCAAAGAGCAGCATAACAATGACGCGCACTTACGTTATAGAGGCCGACCCTTAAGAAGGGACAAACGAGAAGGCTGTGCCCCGTAGAAATCCCGCTAATGGAAGAACACACAATACTCTCGGCCAGGCTGCTCCACAAGCTCACTTCATGCGATAACTGGTCCACTTCTGCCCTATTTTGTCTACATCAATCAATTTCAAGTTATGTCGCAATCAGGTAGCTGTTCTAGTTTCGCTGTTCGGCAACCTTCACAGGGTGGATTAGGCAAGATGGGAAATGTTCCGCAGCGGTACTTCCAAGTTATTTGCGGCCGTGGGGAGTCCTTTGACGCGCAATCTCTGCTAATGAAACCAACGTACAATTATCCAAGAAAAACATATGTGACATTATTTGTTTTATTTCAACTGTAGTGTCATGATAGAGACCTAAATTGAAAGGAATTAAGGTGGGCGAAAAAGCGCCTTTTCCGTCGGTGGGATCCGAACCCACAACCTTCGAATTATGCGTCCGATGCTCTACCAACAGAGATACGACGGAGGGCGCTCCCTCATCCACCCTGTCGGGTATTTATGTGCGTTTAATCCCTGGGAATGTTAGCCAGCGCCACATCGTCTCCTACGTGGCGAGTGGGGAACACTCTCATTGCCGAGGGCGTCACGTGACACGTTCAAGAGCTAGCAGCTGACCAATAAACCACGCATGCTCTATGAAAGAAACAAGCCCCTCAAAAAATTCCCCTTCTTACCTCTGCTAATGTCGCAGTTTACGGGGTAGGACTTTTAAGAGTGTTGAGGTCATTTAGTATTCATAAACTCGTAGTTAATTAGTTAGTTACTAAGTTAGATGAGCTGAGTTTAGTGGCGCAAAAGCGATTAAGGCTATACCAGCCGCAGGGTGTTGTCATAGACGCGAAGTCGTGTAGTTCTGCTCACTGAAATGGGACAGAGATTGAACTTTATCTACGTGGCTTCGGTCCAGAATAGCCAGCAGGTTGCTCCTCCGGCGCGATCAAAGATATTTGGCGCAATATAAGAAGCCAACTATTTACCGCTCTGCGAAAGTTTTTGGATAGGGGCATTGTTGTCTGCTGATTGTCGTCTTACACTGTAAGGAAACAGACAATAGGCGCCGGCTGCCGATAGAAAAGTAGCCCCAAATTTCCCGTTTGTTTCTTTGGAAATTGGCGTCTTAGGTCGCTTGAATACAAAACTAGTGTTGTTGCGTTCCGGCAACACTTACCAGGATGTATTTTTTATTCATGTGGCCAGCTGCTTTCCTATGACGTAAGAACAGTGGGCCGCTGTTCGGCCCACCATGCAGAAGAAACTACAGTGGCGTAACCAGGGGTGATAAAACCCCTCCCTCCCCCCCCCCCCCCACACACAATCTTCTGCAGGCTTATGAATGAATGAATGAATGAATGAATGAATGAATGAATGAATGAATGAATGAATGAATGAATGCTTCATGGTTGAATCATGAGTCACAAGGTAGCGATGGCAGAGTCGTTGCTGATGCTTAAGGTTGTGTTTCGTAACCGTCATACATCAACGCCTTTATCCAACATAGCTATTTCTGTCTCTCAAGGCAAGCCAATTTACTTCCTTCTAGAACAGCTATTTGTCTATTCTTACGTGCTTCGTTTGTACCTCAATATGCTCTTAAGACAATATGTTATGCAAGGGCACATGTGGCGCCATTCTGCCCTTCAGCCAACTCTTTACACCACAGAGGTCACGATCACGCCACAAAGGTCGCGATCACGCATCTTGTTATAGGTTTGCAACCTCCAAGGGGACCTGATGTAAACAGTATGACGCGTGTTTTGACCCTTCATGTGGGAATAAAGTCAGCCAAAGTGTTTATTCGAATATCGTTCTTGCCGTATAACGCGCAAGGAACATTTACGTCTCCTGAGCAAACAAGGACTAGTTGGAAGTTAGAGTTTCGCGTAAATAATGCATAAAAGAGCAGCGCGGGCACGACGGGCCAAACGACTATAAACTGAGGAAGGATGAAATTCGGAACGATATACGTAAGCTAAGGTACGGCGCCTTAGATAGCTGTTATACTGCATCGACATTTACGAAGAACTTCGCGATGGCGCACAGCAAACGAATGAGAAGGAACAAACAGGAGAACCCCAACAGGAAACACGAGGCACACAAAGAAAAAAGATCGAAACAGCAAGGGAAACGGAATAGTACTCAAACACCCCGCACTGTGCGAGACAAACTGCCAGCACAAGTGCTAGGCACCGAGCGCAACAAATCAAATCGTATCGCATTCGTTCACTCGTAAACGTAATACGAGGCTTCGCCGCTCGGGTGTAAGCCGTCGTGATCCACGACTTTGCAGCGGGAACGACGGCGTCTTAAGGGTACGAAAAGGCACGTCAATTGCGCGCTGCATAAGAAGAGCACGAGAACCATCGCGAAGCGCAACGGCCCATTCGGCGATTCGGCGTGCCGAAGGAGCTCATCCCGAATTCGCGCTGCCGCTCGCGTTTGCGCTCAAGGTCCCACTCCAACCTATCACTGTTCCTCTTTCCACCCGCTCCTCTCCCATTGCATCGCGTCCTTTCCGATGATTTTTCTTATATCCGTAGGCCCACTGCAGGACTGGTCTTAGGGCATTTCCTCAACCTTCTCCTCACGCACTGTAAACAAAAATTAGCCGAGATGGGAGCTTTTCCAGCATATGAGCCCCTAAAACCCCCATGCCCCAATCATTTACTTCCTGGTAGCGGAGTGAAGTCGGCACATGTCGTCGTAAAACGCCCCTTGCTTAATGAGGGAGTTTGTGAACTACATGACCTTGTTAAACTCCCCACGGAGTTTTAGATCACGTGGTTAGAAACTCCCTATGGGAGGTTTAAAAGTTATGTTTGGTCGTGACGTGCGTGTCACGTGGTTAGAAACTCGCTATGGGAGTTATAGAAACCATTTCTGGTCGTGATGTGCGCGCGTGTGTGAATGTGCGTGTGTGTACGGGCATCTGTTTGCAGCGAGGATTTGCAGCGAGTATTTGCAACGGCCGGTTGGTTTGTGTAGACGCGTAGGAATATTTTCTCCACTGAACCGTTCTGGTCAGAGACAAGTTCAACTCGCGCCAGCGTCCAACTGCGAACACATCGAGCTGGCTGTCCCGTGTTTATTCTCCCGTCAAGCGGCAATGCCCATGCACACGAGTGCAAGCCTCCGACACGCCACGGATACCTCGCTTCAACGTGCCGAGTTACGAAGAAGTGCGAAGAATAATTTCATCGGTAACAAAAGTAAGCTGTTGCGATCGTCAGCGGGTTGTTTCTGAAGTTTCACCGGCTAAAACTTCGAAGCAGTAAGAAGTAGGCTTCGCTACGTCGTCGGCATCAAGCCGGCCGGCGGCCGGTGTGCGCTCGCCCCGACCACCGGCAACACTTGCTTCTCGGAGTGTCACCGAACCGATGTTTCACCGGCTGCAACTTCTAAGCGGTAAGAAGGCTTCGCTACGTCGTCGGTACCAAGCCGGCGGCGTAGCGAACTCGCACCGCCACACCGGTCGCCGTGGTGAGTTCTACGAGCTCGCACCGGCCACCGGTGAAGCAAAGAATATGTTTCACAGAAAATAAAAGCTGCTGGAATGAATAAGCTTAAATTGTCTCTTTTGCGCCGTGCAACCACTGCTGTCAAACGTCTAGCGAGAAGGCGGGCGCCGATACGAGACAGACTGAACCAACATGCGACCGCCGATGCACTGCGAGCAACAGGAACCGCGACTACGAGCCGTCTCGTTCGTTGTAAGTGCATCGCTCCGTCGCTTAACGCGGATAGCGGACTCGAATAGCGGCAGTGTGTGTGTAAAATAACGGCGACAAAAACTGTACAGCAGCAAGCATTTTGTGATTGCGAGCTGTCGTGCATCGTACAGCCGTGCCGTACTCCTGGGAGAGGCCTAGCAACGCCGTCGACCACAACGCGGTATACCGGCGGGGCGACGCGGTTCTACGCCGGTGTTGCTCGTGAATGTCTGCCGCTGAAGCGTTCGTGGATGGCCGCTCGTGGTTCGTGTACGATTATGTGCATTTTACAGACTCACGCACAGTACTGCTAAGGCGGATACATCTAATGCGACAGAGTGCCGGCTCATAATCAAAATTCGCTAATTAAAAAGGCGTTGAATGTTAGGCGGGTTTATAGTAAAAGATAGGTGTGCCTCAATAGTATCTATAAGCCCACCGCAAATTTACACGTACGCCATGAATGTTTGTTGCTTAATTACACGGAAAAGAAGTGTCCCATCTGAGCTACATTGGAGGTCAAGATGTGGTGCCTATATATACTCGGTGACCAAAGTTTGGTTGTGAAGCGCGGGTGAGGAGCGGTTTTCAGTGTGAGTGTTGTATTACTTTGCGAATGTTGTGTGCAGTTTGTGTACGTGTGATCGAGTTTGCGTGTTTCGATGCTAATTTAATTAAAGATTCTCTGGTGCATGGTGCGACAGCAAAAAGCATTTTTTTTTCGATGGTTATAAAAATTTACTCCCATACTTACCTGGAAAAGCTCCCCTATGGATGTAAACAAATACTCCCCTCAGTCCATCCAAAACCTCCGTCCTTAAAGGGGGTAAATATTTTACTCCCCTGGACGGAGCATATAAAACGCCCATCGGGGCGTGCGCTAGAGGACAAGTCCATTTACTCCCATCTCGGCTTTTTTTTGCTTACAGTGCACGGCTGAAATTTATGTATTATTTAAACTGCAAAGACGACCCGCCTCCGTCTAGTAGCATCGACAATGCTCTGCTCGCTGCAGCCCTTGTTGTTGTTGTTGACGTCTCCTTCTACTCGATACATGAGCTGACTCTCCGTTATGACCCTGTGTCGTCGTTTTCGGGACGCATCGCCACTAAATTTCGTGTGAATGGGTGGATGCGCGGGGTTATTTTGCCTTTATTTTTTTGTTGAATGAGTTTAGAGACAGAACCGCGTAGTCACTCACTCGCTGTATTCTTGTCGAAATCGTGTCTCTGCAGTTACCCTGATTACCCGATCAAGATTTTCGATGTCGAATACTGCGTTCTCAGGTACTCGAATTTTATTATCGTTTGTCCCTGTCGTAGGGTGCGTGATTTCTTGTTATCTTAAGGTAATTTATAGACACCCAGACGCTGACCTCGAGAATTGAGTTTTATCGTATCTGAATATAAGTTTATTATCATTTCTTGGATATCGACGCAGCCTCTTTCAGCTGCTCCTCATCATGACACATTCAGAGTCGCATTATATCTTAAGTGGCATCTACAACGGCAATCTCTCGTTAGATCACAAGCTTCTGGTTGAACGCACATATATTTGTACACAAGAACTTGTACAGTGCACATATCGTTCAACAACTAGAGTACTTGCTCGCTTGCTTGCTTGCTTGCTTGCTTGCTTGCTTGCTTGCTTGCTTGCTTGCTTGCTTGCTTGCTTGCTTCAGTTTATCGTGCGCACTTTGCAGCATTACCATCGTTTTCCTTCCTCCGTATTCCATTATATTATCGCGTCCGTACTTATATCTCTCTTTTATTTTTCTATGAAACTTCGTTTCCTTCTTTCGCATAGGTGCGAAAGTGCCTGTCATGAAAGTCAATTGTGCGAAGAGAATCGCAGCGGCGAATTGAGTGGGACTCAGGTCGACGAAACAATGGAAGGCCGACGCAATATCTACCTTCATTCTGTTCGCGGGTAATGCGGTGGAGCTTTCTTTTTTTCATGCTCTTTTTCGAAAGACTACTCTTTTTAGTTCGCCACTCACGCGGCACTCATACGAAATTACGTTCGTCACATCCTCCGCGTTTCGCAATATTCTCAGGTCCGAACTCAAAGCTCTTTGCGGTGGCGCGTTAGCGTTCTTTTATAAGGTATGTCTTCGTTTTTCTGTTTTACGACATACGCGCCGTCGGCGACCTTTTATTTTTTTTATTTCTTTTTTCGGGAATCGCGCTCGTTTTACCTTTCGGTTCTTTCCGTTCAGGCGCTGCTGGAACACCGTCCCCATCACTCGGCGGTCCGCAAGGCAATGAAGGCACCTTTCTGCTTTTTGAGGATGACGGGCTTGTGTGAACGCTTTTCACTATTGCAGCGCAACCCACACGTACGAGTCAGCGCATTTATTGCTAATTTCCTTCTTTCCTCCCCTCCTCCTTTTCTCACCTCTCTATTCCTCTTTCCCATTACATCAGCCCAGGCCTGCAGCCAGGAATTTTTTCGGGGGTAGGGGGGGGGGTCACTTGCTGAAAACCTTAAATATTTGAGAAAAACACATACTTTCGTTATTTATCTTTGGTAAAAACACCTACTTCACCGAAATTTCGGGGGGGGGGGGGGGGCTAGGGTTCCCTCCTGGCTACGGGCCTGCATCAGCCTACCTTACTAGCAGTATTCCGCATGCCATTCATGTAATTCCGTATGCTTCCGTACGGCATCCATTGAGTCCACATGTTTTACACATTTGTGCCGTATCTTTACGCAAGAATCTTACGGAAACATATCGAATTTTTGGAATGGCATGCAGAACGTCTCAGTAAGGTGAGGTAGCTAACCAGACATGTTTCCGGTTACCCTCCCTGCCTTCCGGCTTTCTGTTTCCTTCTTTTCTTCGTTCCAGATTGGAAAGACGCCATTTCGTAGGAACTAGGAAGGATGGAAGGCAACAGAAAAAGCAGAAGGCAGGGAGGTTAACCAGAAACTCTTCCTGTTGGCTACCCTGCACTGGGGGATCGGGGAAGGGGAATAGAAAGACGAGAAATAGAGAGGAAGGAACTGGGAATGTAGAATAAACTGAATGTCCTGGATTCAGAGCTCTCTGCCAATGGGACAAGCGACACGCGAGACGTATACACTCGACATTCCTTCGAAGGGTCAACACTGAGACGCTTTCTTTGTTCAGAACATTGAGAAAACTTGCTGCAGTGATTATTAACTCACGCCTGTACTGCTCTCGAACGCTTACATGAATCATTTTTGGCGAAACTTATAATTAGTTAAGGCACTATAAAAGCCCTAATTACCCTATACTGCGCGACTCGTCAGCCATAGCCATCTCTCGCATCTTCTCTAATTACAAGATTTCGGTCTTCTTTGGAGCTCTAGGGCAGCGTGCAAACTGTCTAAAGGTTTCACATATAACAACATTGAACTGGTAAAAAGAAACACGGTCCAGCAACTCCTCTTTTTTTATACCCGAATAAACCCCACACTTAGGAATTTTACCGCACATTGCCATTAAAACGTCCGTTAATAGCGCCAGTCGTAAATAAGCTCCGTGAATCATTTAGTTCTCACAGAACTCCACGCAAACGTGCGTATAACGTTTTCATGTGTGTGTTTCAGTGATACAAGCCTCGCTGTAAAAAGACACACTCGCAAATATTAAGGAGCATCTGTTTCAACGCGGTCGGACGTAGACAGTAAAAATATCGCGAAGACAAACTACAACCACAAAAACAAGAGAACTAAAACAACGACGAAGTGTTTTTCCTTTGCAATGGTGATCAAACAATCTTCGAAGAAGCCAGAAATCGTTTCTAAGAATAGAAACGAAACCTAAACGTAAGTGAAAAGTCTGCCTTGATTCATTAGAAACTTCAAAACTGATTTCGAATGTCGGCACACACCGCCGCAGTCCGCGAAAAGGTTATCCCCTCGACTCGACGGCAGTGACAGCCAGCTCGATTAATATGGCTAAACCTCCGTTGAGTGACCGCATATGCTACAAACGCGTTGTATAGTGCTCGGGCGAATAGTTGTGTGCAGCGCTACCCCCATATGCAGGAACTTCAAACCCCATTATATAAATTACTCTAGCAAGCTAAACAGAAACCGGCCTTTTCCGAAACAGCACATGTTCGTACGCATTTCAGTTTGCAATGGGTAAATGCCCACAAGCTAAAATAGCGGCCGTCGCTTTATTCTACATCCTAATGACTTCTGCACTCATTAGTGACAGTCGAAAATGGATATGCGCTTCGCGTTATTCTGTCGATCAATCTCCCTTTGTGAAGCGCGACCAAACGGGTTGCGATGACGTACAGCTAACGCTTCCGCTTTTCAGATTTTGGGAAAACAAAGCTTAATTTTTCCGGGTGCAATTTCTTCTAGTTCTTCATAGGACAAGCAGCTGCGCTGTCGAGGATATGTACTCGTTGCCTTCTAAAGGCAGCTCGCGAATAGCACTAATGAGAATGTCCGCTTCACAAAAAATACATTTTTTTATAAGCTGTCACGCATGCAAGATTTGTTAGCACCACACTAAAAAAAATGGTGTCCGTTAACTCTTCTTTGCTTACACATGTGACTCTCCCATTTATAACTATCTTTAGAGAGGCACGCTGACTCTATTTAGGAGAGTCGTGGGATGTATGACTCTCTTTAAAAATGCACGCTAACTCTCTTTTGAAGAGTCGTGCGTCCCACCGCTCTCCTAAAGGGAGTCAACGTGACTCTCTAAAGAGAGTTATACGTGGGAGAGTCACATGTGTAGAAAAGAAGAGTCAAAAGACACCTTTTTTTTTCTTAGGTTGCATGCAGGGACCTAATATGCCCAAAGTGACATAGAGACTGCAGCACTAAAGGATCTCCGTGGCATTGCTCTTTGGCGGTTAGCGATATACAGGATCAGTATCCTGGGAGGATTTAGTTCATTTCTCTGTGTCGTGACCCACGTGTTCATTATACGAGCAAGTTACATGCCTTGGTGGTTTCCTGTGGTATAGGCCTACGTCATAGCGAAAGCACGAGGCAAATGTCGCGTTCATGAAGACTGCACCCACCCACGACAAACGCAGCGGGAACGCAGCCGGTTTAATTTCCGGTTTCCTTCTTTGTCAGAGGTGAAGTCTGACAGCCGGAAATGACACGGTCCAGGTAGCGCAAGAAATCCCTGCTATAAGGAAACGGAAGTGTGCAGGGTCGCAGCAGTGAGCAATAGGAGGTAAAATGACTTCTGCCCCGTGAACCAGAATAGAAAGCTTTTAGGTCCGTGCGTTGATCAAACCCCTTTGAGTTTTGGTGAAATGTCGTGGCGCAATCTCGATTCATGTTCCCAGTATGCGCGAACAGTTGAAGATGAACAGTGCCGAGCGATTCGAGAAGCCGTCCTTTCACGACTACGATAACGTCAAAGTTGGTGGACGCGTATAAAAAAAAAAAATGTGCTGTCACTTAATTTGTCGCGAAGGAAAACAAAAAGCTGGAGACGTGCTTGCTAGTGATGTTTTGAAAGCTGATGCTGTATCGACCGGTCTCGAATGGCACATCCAAAAATGGTCTTAAGTGCAGTGCGAGAACGCTGCCAGTGATGCCACTGCGCCGTGTACAAAAGGGTACAACTCATTCTTGTTTTTCGCGTTGTAAGAAAAATGGCGCTAGCGAAATATTCTGCAACGCGGCGAAGTAGCATCCAATCTCGTTTAATGCTCACACTTTTGAACTTTGCTTTTGTTGCGCCAGAACGCATTTTCAAGCTACAATCTGGGATGGCCGAGCCAGGTATCTGAACGATAGGTTACGGGTACATGCGTGGCCTCCGTGAACAGTTCCGGCAGCGCGGCGCCGTGCAGCTGTTCATCGCGGAGGCCATGGTACATGACATTAGTTTTTCTTCATATGGCCCCTCTCTTGTAGCAGAGTGTTCTAGAACCAGGGGTTCTAGTACACCGTACACTGCTCTACTTGCAGACTGTCGTGACCGCAGTAGCGCGTCTGTGCTTCCCGGCGCCGTTCTACTCATACGCCACAAAAACAAGCTATTTGGGCGGGAATAACTCGAGTGGTGCTTATCAAAAGGACCCTATCCGCAAGCGTCATTGCAGCATTGGCTGGCTTAGCCATAAAAAAAAAAGTTGCGATTGCGCAGGCGCGAGCGAGGAAGCGCACTTTTACGCGATAAAAACGAGGTGAGGATGATTTAAACACGGGTATTCTCCGCGATAAATGAATTTCAAGCGACATAGCGTTTGTAATAAGCAGAATAGTTTACGTAGCATCATACTTACGATGGCACTCATCAGAAAGATACAAATTAGATTGTTTAATCAGGAAAATATACAAGCAAGCAATTGGACTCTCCATCACCACTAGCAACGATAGTCTACTGCAGCTAGGTCTTCACAATACCCTGGATGAGCTAATCGAGGCACAACGCATCGCTCAATACGAACGTCTATCCAAAACTAAAACAGGCAGGCAAATATTGGATCGGCTAGGTATTACTTATCACACCCAACATGGCGTCAAAGTAGATATGCCCAGACATATTAGAGGCGTGATAACCGTGCTTCCTATACCCAAGAATATGCATCCCGCCCACCATCAGGGCAGACGGGAAAGCAGAGTACGCGATATACAAAAGAAATTTGGTCACAGCATGGACACCGTATTCGTAGATGCAGCTAGATACAGACACAAGCGCGCCTACACAGCCGTGGTGATTAATTATGAGGGAAAATGTTTGACGAGTGCTACCGTCAGTACGCCACACGTAGAAACCGCAGAGGAAATAGCTATCGCATTATCCATAGCACAAACACAAGCGGACGTGATCGTCAGTGATTCGCAGACGGCGATACGAAACTTTGCAAACGGCCGAATCTCCCCAGAGGCACTTCAAATCCTAAAATTCGGTAATAATCAAGAAAAAAGTGTCCATCTGATATGGACACCCGCTTACACACTATCAGAAGGTAGCAATGAGGCGGCGCACCGCATGGCTCGAGGGCTTACAGACCGAGCATCGATTAGTGCCGTCTCAGGGAATACCGATGAGTGGGAGTGGGAAGATAGAATGACCACATTTCACGAAATTACAGTACACCATAGATTGCAGAGGCGTACATTCCCACCGCCTCACCCGAAATAAAGCAAGAAACAGTCTATCGAATGGCGGCAGTTACAAACCCGATCCTACCCGAGTCCAGCTATCACGCATGTAATACACCCAGACTTATACACGACAGACAAGTGTAGACATTGTGACTCTAGAGCCACCTTAGAGCACATACTATGGGGATGTCCAGACATAATAAACAATAGCTGTGATGCAGCCTTAAACAACGACAGCCTCCGCGCGCGCTGGGAGTCTGCGTTGCTCAGCTCGGACCTGGAGCAACAACTCTGGGCCGTCCAGCGAGCCGAGGAAGCCGCCAAGGGCCAGCAACCCTTGGCCGAAGCCTAGGCGGGATCCAGGCCCATCCCACCAATTCGCAGGGCAATCAATAAAGTTAATTCATCATCATCATCATGGCTCGGTGCCTTCGCATTTCTTCCAGCGCTCATCTTTTTTGCTTTTTTTAAAATATCAGCACCAAGGGGGGGGGGGATCGGAGATCTCTGTTCGTTCCGCGTTCGTTCTGGCGGTGTTGCATCACAAAAGTGGGCGGTCCGCAGCTCTCTTCCGCCGAGAGGAAGAGGACAGCCAATCGTCAAGCGGTGAGCGGCGAGCTTTCCGGAAGCAGACGCGCGTCGTTTC
Source organism: Rhipicephalus sanguineus (assembly GCF_013339695.2). Classification (NCBI taxonomy): domain Eukaryota; kingdom Metazoa; phylum Arthropoda; class Arachnida; order Ixodida; family Ixodidae; genus Rhipicephalus; species Rhipicephalus sanguineus. The sequence continues at coordinate 98,946,943 of NC_051181.1, forward strand.
TCCTCGGCAAGGGGACCGTATATTTCAGAACGAAGTGCTTCTCGCCTTCTAATATATACAGTTGTTATACGAAAAGTTATTGTTTTTATTCTCAAGCTCAAACAGTTTCGGAAACAGCAATAGGTTTCAGTGCTGATATTTATTGGTGTTAATTTTTCTAACCTGCTCGCGTTATTGTTTTTATTCTGGACCTCAAACAGTTTCTGAAACAGCAATAGGCTTCAGTGCTGTTTTTTATTGGTGTTAATTTTTCTAAAAAAAGAAAAGTAGCGGTTGGCGCAGTTTTTAAAAATGTCGTCCCACCGCAACGTCTGCCTTGGACCCCGGGTGTCGGATCGTCAAAGGGAGCTTCTGCTGGCTTTTATGAAAGAGCACCCACAGATCGCTACGCCGTCGTGCCCGCTGGGGCCGTCGTTCACGAGTGAGGACCGGGAGGACACGTGGCAGTAGCTGGTAGCGCTTTTGAACTAAGAAGTCCCTGCGCGTAAGACCACAGCCCAGTGGCAGGCCCGTTCATTTCGTTCGCACTGTTCGTTTCGAGAACCGAAAGCGACGCCGCACTCGCTCATGTCTTCAAACGCATCTCGCACCTCCAACCGCAAGAGAAGCACACGTCGCAAGCGCCATTTCCTCAAAATCAGCTCTTGCGGCAGCCGCAACCGCTGCATCATGCCGTGCGAAGCCCTTGTTCGCTCTAGAGAACGCGTGCGAACGGTCTCGCGCTCCGTTCGTTTGTAGCAGACGACATGCTCGTTATGACGCGGTATGACGTCATCAAAAAATAAAAGATCAAGCGAAAAAAAAAATGGCTACGCCCCTCAGAGACGTGGTTTTTTCCGGCTTCGGCCAATCGCGTGCGCCGCCAGAATGGGCACAGAATGACGGCGCAGAACAGAGATCTCCGATCACCCCACTCGTTATGACGTGGCATGACGTCACCAAAAAAGAAAACCTCAAAAAAAAAAGAAATGGCGACACCCCCCGGCCTTGAGTGGCATCTCCTGCTTCAGCCAATCAGCGCACTTGTTCTTCCCCAGGAGAATGAACAAGCGGAACGAATAGATCTCCGATCGCCCCCCAAGACGCCCAACAAACAGCTTTGTTTCACACCGGGAAATTGGATGAAAAAGAGAGTTGCAGTTGCCCAACCGATGCAGGTATATGCCCAGTACAGTCAACAACGACGAACAGGAATGTCAGCTTCAGCAAACCTTAGTCCACTAGATCTATTCTATTACTGTATGCTCCCTATGAATGAAAATATTGCTGCAACACCAGGAAATACTACGGGGCTTAAGATTTCACAAAGGGACTAGGTGCATTCGTTGCTTACCTCATACCTGCTTGTAGTGCAAGGTAGACGGGCATGGGGGCGGTAGCGTCGCCTGTCACTTGCAGGCTACCTCTGCCCGGATGCTCTGAACGGGAACAGTGGAAACGTGTGGAAGTGCAAGACATAGCAGACACATGCCGGCAGAATTGCCACGCGTGTAAAGTTACGACGACGAGTGAAGGTTTCTTTGCACTAAAAAAAAAACAAATAAAAAGCCGTGTCCACGCATCACGAGAAAAACTGCATGGCGACGACACAGCCTTTCACCGAGCGACAGGGTCCAACGCATTATCTTTCCTTGCGAACAGGCTTCCCGTCGAAAACTATACAACGTCACACCTCGCCACGCACAAAAATAAATGAAAAAAGCGAAAGCTTTTAAGGACGGCGGCCTAACCATCGAAGATGCCTATCGCTATTACTCCATGGCGCATTAACAACAACGCAAACGACGAGGCCGAGAAAGAAACAGACACAAACGACGCTGTACTTGCAACAGAGTTTGTTGGAAGAAAGGTTCAGCTTTTAAAGCCAGATAACAAGCATGAGCGCATGCTCATTGTCAAACTGTGCCTGGGCGAAGGAGCGGAGCGCAATGGGAACCGACCGTCGGTGTTAGTGCGGCTTTTAGCCGCCGGGCGCCGCCACCGTAGTAGACCAGCCATTGCGTCATCGCTCGCGGAAACGAATGCCGTGGCTGCATTCGAAGCTGCTGTATGGTTCAGATTTCGGCTGTATTCGCGTTGTTTAAAGTATAATGATAACTCGTAAACTATAACTATATGTAAACTTGTAAAGTATAATGATATCTTGTGAAGCACTTGTCGTTCTGGATAACCAGCGCGTTTCGAAGGCATGTGTCTTTCGCAGCTATTTGATCGGGACGCTCGCGCGTCGTCTGCTAGCCCGGTTTCAGAGAGCGCATGCCAGTGATGCGCGGAAAATTGTTTTGTCACTGTTACGTTCGCTTGACTGAGAGCCGGTTATTGATTGTCTGAAAGTCGATTTTCGAAAGCATCATTTGCCAAGAGCTAATACTGAAAGCTTGGGCGCTTAAAGTTCCCCGATGCGTGCTACCGTCTACTGGTGTAGCACACTATACGCAAGCCATGAGTTCATGCGCTAAATAGCATGAAATGTCACTAAGCTGCTTCCAGTGACAATGTACATAATGATTGTCGGTTGTTTCGCAGGTAGCGCATGTAGTGTCAATGGGCTCCGATTCTTCAGCTTCGGGACCTAACGTCGGCGATTCATGCACATTGCGGCGATCGCGAGGCAGCGTTTCGACTGGTGCTACATGCATTCGTTGACTGTTCGGACGCAACACGGTCACGTTTAGGGATACTTGCCATGCTTGGTTCAGTTGTTACCCTGTGCAACAAACGTGAAGCGTGTAGTCTGCAAACAGTGATGCTACTGCATCCTTCTTAAGCCGCTGCTTCTTATATTCTATGAAATCTTCGCGCGCCGTAAATGACGGATGTATATTCTATTGTAGTTTGAAGATGTATTAGGACACCAATTATCCCGCCTAATTACTGCAAGCCACCTCTACCGAACACCAGCGGCAGCTGGAATTTCATGGAACGACAGCCGAACAGTGTATTAAGGCGAAAGCCTTAGATGCATCATCAAACGCGAAAATTGACCGTCGGCGGCGTCAGCAGCACGACTGATGCAAAAAATAATTACCTGATGACGTCATCATATGACGTCACAGATAATAAAATTTTGTGACATCATCGTGACGTCACATAACGTGACGTCATATTACATGTTCGCTTGGTCAAAATGGGCCAATCACGGAGGCAGTACATGCCTCCGCTGATGTGCAGAAAGAGAATCGACAACTGTGCTAGTTGGTTGAAATGCATGGTTGCATGAAATGCACGGTGAAATGATGCGCAGAAAGCTTGCACTGCCTCCGATCCTTCACGCTCTAAGAAAACCACGTTAGGCGCAGAAATATCTTGGAGGGAGGCAGGGAATATTCAATACATTTACTAGAAGAAAAAGAAGAAGATGGCTTTTGCCTTTCAGTCGTCTTCGATAAATGCATAAGGGACCCTCTGAGATTTTTTTCTTTATCAATTAAGGGAAATAAAAAACAGACAATCGTGATTTAGTTCTTTCAGTTCCATTTGCAGAGTGTAACACAACAGTATGACATACTAAGGCATTAGGGCGGTTGCAATAGCCTGAAATAGAAAATAAAACGCGAATGCTATCAAACTCGAGTGAAAGTATCGAACTGGCAGCACGGCCTGACTGTCGGCCTGCGGAATACTTACAGCGGGGATGGAAAAACAGCCGAACGTGCGGCATCTGCATTATTTGCCGTTTCGCATCTATTTTCAAGTGGTTATAGCCTGGATGATTGATGAGAACACGACGTCATCCATGACACAATAAAAGACCATCTAGCATCTTTTTATTGCCACCATGGTTAGAGCGTGATGAAAACAGCGCACCGCTATGTTCGCGTTTCTTTCCATCCCCCTGTAGCTGTGAAAGCCTGCAAGAAGCACAAATTCAATTAAACTCGGATGCAAACACGAATTCGTGAGCTTCGTAATTCACACGCTGGACTCTGAACGAACGTTTTCCTTAGCGAAAATACTAGGCCCATGGCCGACTAGGATAAACCGTAAAGCAATGAAAGTGCTCCAGCGTTATTTTGAAGACACTAATATTTGCGATGGGTACTGAGTTCTTGAACTTATACGACTGTAGATATGTACATATGTATATACATTTTTTTATTTATTCTGTTATGTTAACAACTATGTGGAAAGGGGTAGCCGTCACCAAGCAATGGTGACAACAACTCCTTCATTTATTTTCTATTTCAATAAAAAAAAAAAAAAAAAAAAACGAGCGGCCGTTCAGCGCCAGCTTCGCGTAGTCTACTTGCATAGCGCCACCACGCGGCAGCGGCGAGCGGACGCGGAGCGCGCGCTCGACGGCCCGAGGAGAGCGTTCGCCCAGGCACTGAAAAATAGAGGAGGCACTGGTCAAACACACTGGCAAGTGCATAAACGCACAAACAACCTTGCCTCATACACGCACGTGCGCGAAATGCCAACGTTATCCCTGATTAAGCAGGTCTATCTCTTTATTAGACAAGGCTACAGAAGTCTGCACTAACACCCTTGCTTCCTATTCTCGAAATGTGACAGGCTTCCGCCACTTCTCTAGTAGAGGCACCTTGATGCACAAGAAGAATCCCCGTGTCAACACATAATGGTGTACAGTCACATTCAAAGCAGTGTTTTGCAAGGTCAGTGAATTTCTTTGGTAATGAACTCTTGTGCTCAAGCATCCTCACATTAAATCACTTGCCTGTCTGTCGTATATGCGCAAGAGATATGGTATACTACGCCAGCTTTACATTGAACAAACTTGTTTTGATGTTCGATTTTACAGCTTATATCCTTCTACCCTTTCGTTTATGTTTTCTTTGAACCGCAGCTCCCCCTTTCTTTTTTTTTTTGAACTTGTTGGGCGCGGAAAAAAGGACGCTGACGACAAAATCTGCCCCTACTTCCTAAAACCTGAGAGCCCATGTGCATAGGGCATCACAACTACATTCTTACGCCCTTCATGCTGGCTAGTGTGTTGTCCCACGTCAAGTTCGGGAGGTTTTAACTTTTTGAGGATTTTGCCTGCACACAAAACAAGTACAGAGTCCTTGAAGCCAGCATCCCTGCAACGGTTAAATTGAGCCTCGAGGCTCGGACCCGTTTTGTGTATGCACGATATTTTGACGGCCATAGCCATACATCCTGTAGTTATCCCGTTCTTTACTGGTTTGGATGGCATGACCGGTAGTTCAGCAGGGGCTTCTCGCTCCTAGGCGAGAAGCCTTACTATGGTGCCTTACTGTGCCGCGTGAGGACGATAACGCACGGGAAAGGAGAAGCCTGCGCCCCTTAGCCCATTGCATCGAGACGTTTATCGCGACCGCAGGGACTCGATGTGCCGAGCGCAGTTCCCAAGGCGTGTATCACTGCAGGGATGCTACCACGACGAAGCTGAAGCCGTTGGACTTCCGCAAGCGTGTGCGATGCTGCGAGTGACCATCGAAAACCACGAGTGGTGCGAGGGCAGCTCACGAGACCGCGTGGCCAGGCTGAACTGCTTGACTATATAAGCTAATAATAATAATAATAATAATAATAATAATAATAATAATAATAATAATAATAATAATAATAATAATAATAATAATAATAATAATAATAATAATAATAATATAGTAACTATTGGGGTTTAACGCCCCAAAACCACGATGTGATTATGAGGGACGCCGAAGTGGAGCGCTCCGGAAATTTCGACTACCTGGGGTTCTTTAACATGCGCCTAAATCAAAGTACACGGGCCTCGAGTATTTTCAGCTTCATCGAAACTGCGGCCGCCGCGGCCAGGATTCGATACAGCGACCTTCGGGTCAACAGTCGAGCACCATAATGACTAGGCCAGTGACGGGTGTATACCGGGTGTTCCAGCTATCTTTAGCCAAGGGTTAAAAAATACGGTATTAGAGGCAGGAGATGTGAAATCAGTTGCAAATTGGTGACAGTCACCTTGCGCACTACAGACAATTTTTTTGTTTTGTAATTAATTAATTTGCTAATTAAAATTATTTCACTAAATTGCCAAATATTGTGCAGTTCGAGAGCGTCTTCAGAAACCCCCATTGCACTATTTGCGATAAAAAAATTCTCACGTATACCATTTTCCCATATATATATATATATATATATATATATATATATATATATATATATATATATATATATATATATATATATATATATATATATATATATATATATACACACACACACAGTATAACGCCAATATCTAGTCGTCTGCGAAGTCTACGTCAAAAGTGACTACAACGAAAGTTTGCTTTTTCTGATTCTGCCCTGTACATTCGAAAAAAGCAAAAAAACAACATGGAGAGATACGAGTAATAAAAGGGACTAAATCAGAGCACGAGGAAGCGAGAAAAAAAGTGTGAGCTTCATATAACATCTGAGTGTCGCGATAAATAATACAGGCTCTCCAAGCGTGTATTTGGCAAATCATTTGGCATACCCGGCTAGAGTCACTGTATATGCTACCTTTAGGTAGCAGAGTCGCGCATAGGTCCGGCTAGCAACCACAGCTATGCGGTGAAGTCGCACTTTGTTTTGGCAGGCGACATGCGTACCGTGTCGCCGATTAATGTGTCTGGCGTGTCGAAGACCGGCGATAAACATTGGCTGTCGATGGCTAGTGTTAATTCAGTTCGCTGCAGCGGCGGCGTCGAGAAATTAAAAAAATGGGCCCAAGCGGCAGCTTCTCCGCAATGCATGGTTGCCTGCGGCGTTTGGGAGACATACGCGCAACTCTGCTACCTAAAGGTAGCATATACAGTAACTCTATACGGATGGATGGATGGATGCTATGAGCGTCCCCTTTATAACGGGGCGGTGACATGTCTGCCACCATGCTCGAAGAAAAAGGAAAAACTTCCTTGTTTCATGCTGGCCTAATACCTTGTCTACATTGATTAAATCTATCTTATTATACCAAAAATATTTATAAATTCACGGTCTATCTCTCTGCCTCTTAAGGCATAATGACCTTATTCCCCCCCCATTATTTATTTTTGTACTTTATCTCTACTCTTCTGCCACCAATACTCTAACCGTCTCTTACTTATTTCTATCGCGGACGTGTTCAGCTTTCCATTGTTGTCCCTAAAACCCAAGGCTTCCTGTAGACTCGTGCCCACACGTATACCTGGGTGAATATCGCCACATTCAATCAGTACATGTTCCATCGTTTCCCTAGTTCCCCCGCAGCATGTACAGTGTTCGTCTTCGTTACTGAATCTCGCTTTATAGCTTCGCGTTCTAAGGCAGCCCGACCTTGCTTCAAACAGTAAAGCGCTTCCCCTTGAATTATCATAAAACCTTTCCCTCCTTATTTCGTTTTTTCCCTTTCGGTAGTTACTCAGAGCCGGCTTCTTTCCCATCGCTGTCATCCAATAAGTCCTCTCCGCCTCCCTGACCTTCCGCTTAATGCTCCCTGTTGCCATATCGCCCGCACTGCTAGCCGTATATTTACTGGTGAGCCTCCTAGTTCTCTTTCTCCACTGCGTGTCAACGCTTTTTCTATACAAATACCTGAAAACCTTGTCTGCCCATCTACTCTTCTTCATTTTCCTCAGCCTCTCTTCGAATCTCATTTTGCTCTGAGCTTCCCTCACTTCAAAGCCTGTCCATCCCATATCACCCTTTACAGCCTCAATTGTCGTCTTCCCGTGAGCGCCCAACGCGAGGCGGCCCACCGTCCTTTGATTTACATCCAATCCTGATTGTACCACGCAGGTTCGGTCTCTGCCGGCGGCAAGTCATCTTTTCGTCCACTTTACTTTCTTCACATTTACATCTTAATTATTAGAAATAACACCTCCTATACTTTCCTTGGCATTATTGTCTGTTGGCTCTCATTATTATATTCGTATGAGGTACAACATTAATTCTTATCATACCCGGCGTGGTCGTAGCGCCCTCCCTCGGCTCTATCTGAAAGCTGGCGGGCGGAAGCGCGAGGTTCGACTGTTCGAAAGACTGCCGCTTCCATTTCTGCACCACTACCTCCTTCTTCCACCATCATGCTGTCTTCATTTCCTTCTTTTTTTGTTGTTGTTCTTGTGCACAAATAAACAGACATTCCAAGGTAACTTAATTTTATTAGCTCATAGACAGTAGCGCAGATATCCATGACCCTTGTTTTCACATGAAAATGCTTAATCACTATTCATGCTATGCGTTGCTGCCTGTGCCGATTTTTACGCATGAGTGTAAGGGTGTACCACACTGTAGAACGTGGACGTTATTAGGTTGGTTGTCATTGTTATATTTATTTATGTGGATGATAAGAATTAATGTTGTACCTCATACGAATATAATAATGAGAGCCAACAGACAATAATGCCAAGGAAAGTATAGGAGGTGTTATTTCTAATAATTAAGATGTAAATGTGAAGAAAGTAAAGTGGACGAAAAGATGACTTGCCGCCGGCAGAGACCGAACCTGCGACCTTCGAATAACGCGTCCGATGCTCTACCACTGAGCTACGGCGGCGGTCATCCTCTCGTCCACTTTATGGGGCATATATGTACATTTAAACCTATAGGAGTGTTAATCAGCGCCGGTCGCAGCCATGGCGGCGAGTGTGGAACACTCTTTTTCTACCTGTTGGCGCCACGTAGCACGTGATCTTTTTACGAGCCGACAGCTGAGCGCGCGGCAAGTTGAGCGAGCAGCTGAGCGAGCGGCAAGTTATCTTTTCGTCCACTTTACTTTCTTCACATTTACATTCGAATTACTAGAAATAACACCCCCTATACTTTCCTCGGCATTATTGTCTGTTAGTTCTCATTATTATTTTGTCTAACACAGAAAAATGAGCCCTTAAAAGTCACCTTGTTCCCTCATGCGAATATGCATTTCGGTTCTATTTCGCGCAACTGTTGTCATGTACATTGACCGCCATTATGTGTACTAAATCTGTATTCTTTATAGACATTTCGTTGTCTATTGTTGTTACTAAATATTGTCTCTTAATTCTGTGTGCTCTTATTCGTACGTTTCATTTCGGATATAATACTATGTTGCTATTGCCGCTGTAACAGGTGAAGAAGGAGGTTGGGGTTGGCTGCATAGTCAAGCTGCAGTGATTCACAGGTAGGCTGCAGCCTGGGCAAGGTCTATCACCTGGGATGCTATTCTGGACATTGTCAAAGTCCGCCATTGTTCAACTCTGATTGGCCCGGGGAGCTGCCACGGCCTCTGCGATTGGCTTAAAATGCCCCCATTACGAAATTTGACAAGATGGCGGAATTTGACAGTGTCCAGGATAACACCCCTGGAGTCTTCTCCGTGTCACCGTTTGCTCCTTGCTCAGGCCCTTTTCTACCGGCAGAGGGCGACTTGCTATGTTTCCTGTAGATGGCCGTTTCTACTGCACGCCGCTGTGTTCCTGCACCTCACGTTTTCTTTGTTTGTGCGTTCGAGTATTTCCTTGAGCTCTTTTTATTCTTGCCCGTCTCCTCCCCTTGTCGTAAACTTCGTTGTAGCGCCCAAGGACGCTGACACATTCAAAAGAAACACAAGATGACACACGGTGCTCATTCGATTCCTTTCGGTGTCGCTGTGTCCTTTACCAAGCTGCAAGGAAATTAAAAAAAAAGGACGCCACAAGTCACATACAGCGCTAAATGTAGTTCAAATCACGCGCTAATGTCGTTCTTGTGTAGCGTTTGGTGTAGTTCTAAATCCTGCGCTAAATGCAGCTTCACTACTGTGAAACCCAAGGAAGTGCGTAACACGGGCCCCCAGCGGTTCCCGTTACGCTGCTGTTAGTCTCTGCCTACGAATGATCTCTCTAGGGAGTTCGTAACACCGGCGCCGTAGAAACATCGGTGAGAGGAGCAATCGCGCACCTGTCGCCCCTGTCGAGGTGGTGGCGCCCTCTCTTGGGCGGCGCCGGTATCGGCCGCATGCTTCTGAACCGTCTTTAGCGTTTTTAAGTCAATTATTGCGATTACTTCTTGGTTGTTTCTGTTAATTATAGTATTTACACCTTCGTTTACTTTAACCCAATTTTGAGCATTGCTAGCCTTGTTTTTAGGCCTGCACCGACCACTTGATTGTGAGCCTGATCATCTATGGATGGACGACAAGCCGGGCCCCTCAAGTTCTACGCACTTGAAATGACATAACACGTCAGCAGCCACCCTTGGGGTAGCTTGTATGCAATCCCGTACTGGATACGCTGAGGAAGGTGCCTGTTTGTCATCATCGGCTTGATATACCAGATACTGGAGCAGGGCCCTTCTTGTTTCGGTCAGCTTCAGTCTCTGCAGCGGCTTGACGTTGTTCGTTTCCTCAAGCTTTTCCCGTGTGTCGTGCACTCCCGTTGCGACTCGTTTCACTGCGGACGCGGAAGGTGGCACATCCATTGCAGCTTTTGATGAAGGCGCTGCAAGGTATGGGGTCCCGACCGGGAAGACACTCGTGCTATGCGTTTGAATAATTCTCGCGGTCTTCTTCCCCAGGCTCGTGACTTCATATCTTAAAGGAATATTTTAAGTAAGCCTTAAAATTATTTGAAGAAATATTGAAGCCGATGGGCAGTATATTCATGCCAGTGTTCCCACAAGTATGTAAAGCAATGTCTATTGTAATCAAACAGCCATATTACTTCTCTTAATAAAGAACTGTTGCTGAATGGACACTTCAGTTTACTAAAATTTAACTCTGACGAAAGCTTTACGGAATTATAGAGCTAAAACCTGATTTAGCATCACAGCCTGCTCACGAGAGATGAATGAACTCTTGCGTAATGTTGAAACAAAAGACACCAAACTTTCAGCCAAACTTTAATGGAATCAAAACAAAACAGAAACCGCACTGAAGAGAATTAATGAACAGGAACACACATAATCTTTGGTATGAACAATGCTGCGAGACATTACCCGTTTCTTTTGAGCAACATACAAAGAACACACCCTGACTAAATCCGAAATTGTTCATTCGATAAACTTGAACGCTACAAATTAAACACCTCGCATGCAAGAAGAAGGAACAACAGCAAGAGCAGCACTAGACATCAGTCCCTCAAAATTTCATTGTGCGTCCTTTCATTTGGCACAAAAGAAGACAATTAAGGTGGACGAAAACTCACTACACGATACCACGACTGAGCGAGATCTTTTTAGTAGAGGATGGCAAGCCAGCCAAATCACATATAAACGCAATTCAAGAACAAAAATAATGCACACACAATGAGTCCCCCAAGTATCAAATAAACTTGGAAAAACACGCGTAACAGTAGAACACTAATTCAAGAAAGAAAAAAAAAACAACAAAAAAAAAACTCAAGCACATTGATGTGACCAATCCACTCTCACGAATTGAAGACAGGTACTAATATTGCAATACGCTCGAGTTTGCCCCCCCCCCCCCCTTTGCATTGTGCTCTTTATCTTTATTTCTTTAAGAGGAAAGGGAAGGCACTGCCTGATATTCATTAAAGAAGAAAAAATAAGAGAACAATCCAAGACGCTGGTACTACAACCCTGACGAAAGTGAGACGGACGTAATTGCGGCAATACAGAGTTGCAGATAAGACTTCCTCTCTCTGAATGCGAAACGAGCGCCTATTTACTCTCTCAATAAACTGAGGGAGTCGGTGCGTGCAAACGGCAAGTGTTGTAAGCGTGCATGAATTGATGCAAGTTGTGGTCTGCAACCATAAAAAAAGAAAGCTCCGACGATGCGTGTCCAGGGCAGCTAAAGAGTGACTAAGACGAGAGTAGTTACAAAACCCTCCCAAGATCAAAAGGTTGCAAACATGCCGAGAATCCCATCTTGGAGCAACAAGCCGCGAAGCGGTTCCAGGAGAAGCGATATGCAGCGGGCGATGTACAAGGAGCCGTTTAATTAAAGAAAGATTCATTTAATTGCTCAATTTTGATGCTAGGCCTGTGTTTATAATAAAACAAGTGCCTAAATTAATTTATACAGGCGATGTCCGCGCCACGGGCAACCTTCAATTGTTTAGGGATTGCAGCTTCTGCGTACCTTAAGAATGTGCACGTGGTTGCCACTGACCGTAATTTAAACCATCCAAATGAGATTTAAGTAACGAACCAAATAACACTTTGCAATATGTCTGGCATATGGGATTCATCGTTGGAAAAAGCCTCGTTAATCATGAGCGCAAGTCAAGAAGTTTCTGTGTTTGTTAGTCGAAAATTCCAGAAATTGCGATATTATTTTTTTTTTCGTGTGCGTTTCATGACTACTTCATGAGATTGTTAATATTCGCAAGCTGCAGCATGCTTGATTTCGATTGGTCTTGAGGAGTGAGCGGCGTTACTCTGTTTTGTTTCTTTTATATGTTCACTTCAGGAGTGATTCACTCATCTAGAGGTAAGGAGAAACAATAATGTGCTTATAGCAGTCACCAAGAGCACAACACGTAAAAGACAATGTTCAGAAGGAGGCGGCAATATTCTGACTCAATTTGCCGCACTACAACATCCATCACAGAGCGGTTTGACAAGAAAGTTTATGGGAATTTGTTACTGAGTTATAAGAACTTCTGCTTCCTCATGGCAACCAGTACAGACATGTGATATTTACAGACTGGAAAGATGTATCTGCACTGTTTGTACCTCTCCTGCTCTGTAATCATTGGTGTTGCTTGCCATGCTTGCAACTTAGGCTTGCACCCATGACGTAGTGTTAAACGCATAACACGCATTTCCACTGTACACATTGATGAACAGCCCAAGAGCTGTGCACTGACCAGGCTCTAAACATGGCACCGAGTCTTGCCCATTCCCAGCTATCCACGCGATGAAATCATAAGTGAGCCCTGTGTAAATTGAGCAATCTCCCTATGCACCTGTAGCCTATACACAAAGGCGGTATCGAGTATTGCACTGTGATTACACTGATGATGCTCTGACTGATGTGATGCTGTCTCAGCCACTTCAAATTCAGCTTGAATCTGCCCTGGTGCAAGGCAATAAAACACCACATAAATAGATAAACACTGCTTCACCCAATGAAGATGCGCATAAAGAGGCAGTTTGTACTTTACAGTAGCATAAAAAATTGGCACACGTGAATATCACTATTATTACATAAACTAACTACGCTGGAAGCCTTAGGATGCCTTAGTTGCTCAAGTACAGTATTTTGAGTGTATCGGTATGAAGCGTTTCCAAGGAAGCTCAAGTTCAAGGAAGTTATATAGTATAACTAGAATTAGTTCCTCGCGGTAACAATACACAAAAGCAGTAACCTGAAACAAATTTGGCACTGAGAATCTTTAAACAACTTAACGTAGACAACCTTGACTTAATATTCAAGGAAAGAAGTTCGTGCCAATCAACGTGGAAAGAAACTGTCAGTTACTGATTTTGCAGGCAGTTGAACAGAAGAGCCAAGCCATCTAGTTTGCTGCGTGACATCGCAAAAAGTTATTGCATTAAAATTAAGTTATCGCGGGCCACAACAAGTAAATGTAGTACTTTGTTAGGCCCAAAGTATCTGACATACTATTGCGTTCACTGCGAGTTGCAATACATTAGCTATTAGTTTCAAGTAAGTGAAAAGCAATCAGTAATTCCAGCAATGTGCATACCTACATGCTCTCTTACTAAAGCGCTAATAAATTGGCCCACCCGGCAGTGTAGGCTGTCTTGGTCCCTAGCATGGCATGCTTCATCATTGTGTACCGTTGCTTTAGCTTTTTGTTTTGAGCTGCTCCGGAGGCCAGCACAACAAACAAGATAGAAAGTACCAGGTTATGCTGGAATGGCGAGCCCGCCTGCGTTTTTTTTTTTCTCTGTTGCATCTCTCCGTCATGGCTCACGCATTGCAACTCATACTGAACTCAATAGAATTAAGCTTCCTCAGTTAGCAGTGGTTTCATGTGTACAGTAAATTGTCCCTAAATTTGGTAAATCACAGCAAAGAATCTTTCTGAAGAAAAATGTTTGCAAAGCAAACAGGTTGGTCCCTGTAAGCTATCAGTCTTTTAACAATCTGCTAGGTAACAAGGAGCATTGTTCTAGAAGCAAATGAAGCAATAAAAATCAAACATCGAGAAACTATTCAGAGAACAGAGTGATCACGGGCTTCTTGATTAATTGTGCAGTGAAGCCTGCATGTATAGCAAGAGAACTTGGACAATCACTCCACATGGCCATTCTATTGAGAATGGTTTTGATTGGCACATTGAACCACACATACAAGGTACAATGTAAGGCACATGTCAAAGCTACTTACAAGTACATGGCATGAATATGGAATACAGAAAATGTGACAGTAAATTACAGCATCGTTGTGACTCAATGTACTATCGATGCCAGTGAGCTTTTACTTAGATGTGCAAACCCTCTGCAAAGCAGAAAAGAATCAACAAAGAAGTGAACCACTCCCCATCAGTGTGGCAAAAAGGCCCTGGCAGGCAAATGTCATCTGTAAGTAAGGCCCTGTGACCAGGTGAATACCCTGCATTGGGAACAATTAGTTTTGCCAAGACTACAGTGAGGCAGGTGTTATTGCATATATTGACTCAATGATTATGTGAGGCAGGTGTTATTGCATATATCGACTCAATGATGATCTAATGACCCCAAGCAGATACTGAGAGCTCAGGCTTTTCACAGCACTAGAGGTAACTAAAATTAGTCTAGCACGTCCAGGGAACGAACGTGCTGTAAAAATAAAAAAAAACTTACAATAACTTGGTAGCCCCCATTTCAAAAACATGTCAAACCCTTCATGTGCGGCTCTGTTCTTCTAGGAGTAGCACTTTCAAAACACTAATCCAAGCTCACACAGTTATGAATAATACGATTCCAGTTTAGGATTATTTCTTGTTTGATTATCTCGAATCCCTGCATTTGGCTATGTTTCTGTGGAACACAAAGTTTGTACTCGCGACAATTCAGGCGACTTATGACATTACAGAATTGCTCATTAATTAAATTAATTGCACCACATATCAGAGAACTGTGTCTCAGAGGTGCAAGTGTAATGCGATCTATGCGAAAAATCTATGCAAAAAAATAACCAGTGCACTACAGTGTCATGCACTTCTTTGCATCCCAAATGCACGTGGCTCAGCCTCATGCGGTGGTTTTTGTTTATGAGAGGTAAACTTGCCAAAAAATGTTTAGAGCTATCTATTGCTTCTGCAGACTCGAAGATAAAGTCAATGCAGCACACCCCTTTCAATATCACAAGCGCCATGACGTTGACAGATGAGATGCCAAAATATAAGTTTGGGCTTTTTTTTGGGAGGGGGGGGCACAGCAGACAATACATTTAGGACACACCAGTCATCCCTTCGTGCGTGTGTGAATGAGTAGGAAGTGAGGAGTGGTTGGATGCGAGAAGCAAATGATCACTCGGCAACAAGTTTGGGAAAGCACGGCCCCCTTTGGTAATGCTGCTTCTCAGGCATGATAAGCCCATGTTGTTAATGAGCACATTAGGCGCCCTCCGAGTGGAAGTTACAGATCGCCTGCTGCTTGATGTACCATGGGCAACAAAAATTAATGTAACACATTTTCTCAGAGTGATTATATAAACATTCAATACAATTATACTGCGATGCCGCATCACTGGGAAAGGAGCGCACTTTGTGGTCATGTGTAATGGCGGCATCGTTACAGTCACACATGCGCACGAAGCACCTATCGCATTGCACTGAAATGCGTGAAAAGGCAATTGTTATTGCAGAAAATGTGTTGCATCAAGTTCGGTGCACATGTACACCACAGGCAACTTTAGACAAGCAGCTTCAATCGAGTGATGCAATCCCCGCTTCATGATGTAAGGCTCATTAGATTTGACGCCCTCTGCTCGGCAGACTGGGCCGCGGCCACGGGATCCAGGGCCGCCAGCGTCGACGGAGCGTAATGGCCGTTGCTCTGTGATCGCAGAACTCCCCCAGCAGCACCGTAGGCCATCAACGAGGACAGTGTCATGACTGTAGGTACACGGGTGATGGTCGCAAGGCCAGCGTTGGTGGTATGACTAGTGGTTGCCACGGACGTCAGCCCTGCTTGACTGTAGTGGAAGGGCAGGCTGAGGTTGATGTGGGGCAGTGTCGAATTCTTGCTTGTCAGGCTGTTCATATCACCTGCAAAGGTAGGATGTGGTACCAATCATAGTGCATAAGAAAGCATGATGCACAAATTTCAACGTGTTACAGCGCAGGGAGGGGTGATACAGGCAGAGGTTATCAGTATATAATCTTTACACAAGTAAACACAAGTCGGCCTACACACTCACAATACACACAAAGAAATGCACAGGATGATACTATCAGTGGTCATGATCTTGAATTTCCTCTGGTGCCATACCATCTTGAGATGAAAATGACTGCTTATGTCAGCCTTAACCTGTACTAGTCCCGCATGCAGAGGGCTTCCTCACAAAGCGATGAAGCTACGCTTTGAAGGGCGTAAAGGCAGCACGAAGCATTCTCCACGCCACCATAAAAATGTTCCAGTTTTCTTATTCTGAATGACTCTCTAAAGCAGAACCACTGCAGAACCAAAGCAGAACCAGGAGGCACTGACAGAACATTCAGGCCTGTCATTAGATGCTTATCAATTGACCCACCAATCAGGAGATGACAAGCCTCGGAGAAATGCCATTAATTGGAAGTAATTCTTCCTTCGCAGGCATAATAACACGCAATATCTAGAGAGATAGAGAGAATTTAAGGCCGAGAGGTCCGCCTGAGCTAGTGCACTTTAGCCTGCTACTCTGCACACGGGAAAAGGGAAATGGGGAAAAAAGGAGAGGTCAGAGGATAACCTTATGCGTTCAAAGCAAGGACAATACAACTAAGTATGAGGCAAGTACTTGGCAGAACTAGAAATCCTGAACCCATTCTCCGTGAGGAACAATGTACCATATGGAGCGCTGTGTGTTATCCTCAACGAGAATATGTCTGCCGCCATGAGAACATGATCAGGAACTTGCGTGCTTTGAGGTCTCAACTGAGTATACTTCAAACACTTAATTACACCTCATTTTTTTTACACGTCTTATATTTTTTTCATGCAAAAGAAACTTCCCAGAATTCTTATGACATGACATTACATAAAAACTGATTGACTACAATATTTCATTCAATCACTTTTAAAAGTCCAACAAACTACAGGTGCTCCTAGATATGCTGCCGCGAGTTAGTGCTCTAGGACATTCTTTCCCAGCAAGAGTTATTTATTAAGGTCGGTGGCGTAAGACACAAACAGGTTGGTGTAAGACACAAACATGCGTCTATGCGGGAAATTCAACTACCTGAGACACTGGAGATGTGCTTCCCATCATGAAAATTAGAAAGAGTTATTGGGTGGAGTATTTATGCATATTCTCTATGAGAGGGACAGCGATGGCTCTGGATAGAATTGACATTTTATTTAGGTTGTAGCCGAGTAAGTACATCCCTAGACCGCTTCAATGTAATACCTTCCCAGCACTAGATGCTCACCCGTGGCAGATTCTGGAACGCGTGATGAGCCCAGAAGCTGAGCCTGCTGCTGCGGGTGGTGCGCACCGCCCTGCTCTTGGTGAGCCGGCTGCGGCTGCTGCGATGTTGATGACTGGTCGGCCGCGCCCGTCGACAGCAAGACGCCACCCTGCACGGCGAAGGCTGCTGCGGCGGCAACGGCGGCAGCTGCAGCCGCTTCAACCTTGACGACAGGTCCGCTCGCACCGGCCGCGCTTGCGCTGCCAGCCGCTGCGTTCTTGGGCTTGCGCTTCCTGGTCTGGATGCTGTCCTTCTTCATGTTCTGTGGCCGGTTCACCTGCGGACGAGCGGAGACGGCAATGAAAAGCTGTTGTCATTAACAGGTCCCCGAACCTCAAGCTCCACTCGGCACGAACGTACGTACAAAAAACACAACTGTTTGCATTTCTTCCTGGCCACGAATGGTATACTAGTACAAGCAGTAAATAAAGGAAATACTGGATAAACACAAACGTGATCAATAATTGCTAACTGATTTGATAGCCTATTCACAACTGGAGTTTCCCTTCAGCACGCCATGAACACAAATATGGGTTTTGCGTTGCCCTGATCGATATGGACGCACCAGTCAATTCACTGTATCGAAATGGTAAGCTCTAGGGCTAAAGAAAAAAAAAAAGACTCCTACGCACAAATGATACAGCTGATGGCACCTTTGCACTGAATTTGTACGCATATGCTGAGTTCCCGGCCTCACCCCTACTGACTATTACGCCAACACCAACTGCGAAATGGATGCATGAACATTAGGAGGACCGTTGTTGTGCGGCTAATTGAGACATAGAATATTTTCATTTCCAGCTTTCCGATCTTTAATCAGCAGTTATCTTTTAAATTTTACGCTCTTCTCTCAGGGCTCTCTATCGTCCCTCATTTGTCGTTAAAAGGTTGAAGACTACTTCTCGAGAAACCGAAGGCAGAACTGCGATTTCGCGTTAAAACCACGCGGATTTTTGAATCACAAAGTAAGCTCATTAAATATTTAAATGGTAATAGATCACTTATTAATAAATAGGTATTATGATATACTTCCGTTATTTACGTATATGACATAAGTAAACCAAGAGGAACCCATGACTCCTTGCATGGACGCCGAGATTACCAAAATGACGTTGTACGAAGCGATGTGCGTCTCTTGCGTCTTGTCTGATTTCGGAAGTCTCCACCAGTGGGTAAAAAAAAAAGCTCCTTTCGTGATGTTTCAAAGGTTTCATAGGCGTAGTATATTTGCGCACCTTAAAGTACACTTTTAGAAAACATTCCGGCGTTCCACGTTCCGTAACAAGCACGTACATCGAGACAAGCCGCGGGGGGTAGTGGGTGTCGACGCCAGATTAATGCTGACCCCCCGAAATTCATCAAGGTGCATTCAAATCAAATGGCAAGGAATCTTTTGCGTCTAGCCCCCATCGAAGTGCGGCCGCCGTAGCCGGGAATCGGAACCGCGTATTAAGTTTAGCAGCGCAACATCTTAACCGCCAATCCAGAACTGCGGTTATCATTCCGGCATACTGATATGTATCGTCATCTCAACTGAACTAGATTGGCTGTGTGCTACTACCGCTGTTATCATTTCAGTATACCGATATGTATAATTATCTCAACTGAATGTCGACTGGCTGTATCACCCGTCGCCTCCAGCGCGTAATGAATACGAGGAGAACTCCCCCACCCACCTTAAAAAAAAAGACAAAAAAAGAAGAAAGCACGCCGTCACCGGCACCGCCCTATGGGATGAGCGGACCTGGTGGGGGGAGTCCGTCCTCCTCATCACTCGCCGACTCGACGCAGCACGCGCCTGTCATTGATGCTCGAGTGTCTCCGCAAATATGTTTACGCCTTTCGAGCAGCTGACGAAAGACGCCGCAAAGTGGTCTCTCTCTCTCTCTCTCTCTCTACGTGTTTGTTTTTTAAAGTTTTAGCTGGCAACAACAGCACACTATGCGGCTGATGGTCACGCGACGGGCACGTACACGGCGGCGCGGCGCCACGCTTGACCTCTCGCGGCCCGCGTCCAGCTCGACGCGGCAAACGTGCTGAAACCGAAGCGGGCATGTGCGTCTCTCCACAAACTTTGCCCTCTAGGACTTTTCTTATTGCTTCTTTTTGTTTTCCTTCTAGCCCTCCTAACCTCTCGTTATTTCCCCACCGCAGCCGCTTCTTGGGAAAAGCGATCCCCGCGTTCACACGATCCTTCATGGCCGTTTTCTTTTTTTCTTTGCTGTGGGAAACCCTTCCTCACACCCTCTCTCGCTTCTTTCTTAATCCCCCCCCCCCATCTCTCTCTCTCTCTCTGTCACTTATTTGCCTCTTCGCCATTGGTTAAGCGCCAGTGCATACACGAGCCTCTACCCGCCGGCTCGCTGTCCAGACTGTATTAAGCAAGAGAGCCTACTGTGGATGCGTATTGTGACTTGTGTGCACACATGCTTTCTCTCTCTCTCTCTCATTACCCTCTCATTTACATACACACGTGTAGGGTAGCAAACAAGACATAGTCTAATTAACCTCCTTGCATTTCCTGTATTTCCTACCTTTGAAACCTTCGCCACACCATCATGACTGCGCCGCCTCGAGACTCCGATTAACCACTCCCTACAGGTCACATACCCTCTCATTCCTCGTGTCGTTCCTTTCTCCCCTCTCTCTCTCTCTCTCTCTCTTTCATCTTCGGAATTTCGTTTCACTTCCCCATGCATAGGGTAGCTAACAGCATTGCCATTATACGTAATACCAGAAAACATAGACCACTTAAACTGCGTTAATACTTTACAAAGAATCTTAATATCTGAACTGGGTATTCACTGAAGACAGCCATCCCTTAAGATACTAAACATACTTGGCCAATGGACTAAACAGAGCTTGCGCATCGCAGGCATCGAAAGCGCCCGTGATAACTTCTTTAGCGAAACTGGTCCCATTGAAATGATTAAAATATGTTTAGTATCATGGCTCATTTTAGGCATGCTCTGTATCAGTGCCCCCTGCTGCAGATCACACATCCCTCTTCATGGAGTTCACCTGCATCTGCGGTAGTGTACTTCAGTAGCAAACATCTCATTTCCAGCACCCATTAGAGGGCGTCTCTCCCTCCTCTCTCTCTCTATCTCCACCAGCTTTTCTGGTCGACCACCCTGTCTTCAGGCTTTCTTTTCGCATCTCCTTTTCTGGTCGCCATCATGATTATACTTTGAACTCAGAGTCACTTTTCATGTGCGGGCAGTCCAGGAAGGGTGCGAATTCGCACTGAAGAGTCGCAGCAAATTTCGCTCGCTCTGTAGTAGTTGCGCGACAAAGGCGAATAGTCGATTTACGGTGTAAAATCAACGGTTTTCGGTCGGTCGCTACTTCGTTTTCCAGCTCCGTAAGTGGAGTCGCGAAGATGTTCGACCAGTCGGCGGTGTAGTGCACGACATCGGCATATGTTGAGGGTTATTTCCTAAGGGGACAGTCGCGCGCGAGAGGAAGTGAACGGCAGCAATTGCGACATTTTGGTGTGGCGAAGCGTACAGGTCACTCTGATAATAGCTCGGCATAGCTCTGTAATCTCTGCTATAGCTCGCCCGGGGTCGCGCGCGAGTTGTTCCTTGGTCAACATTCGCGGCCTGTCGATCGATCCATGCGACCCGTTAGTGTGAAGTGACCTCATGCACCCAGAACTTCGTTGAAGGAAGGAATGGTAGATAAACGAAAGGCAGTTGAAAACCGGAACTCACTTTGCTAATTACGTCGTGTGTACAACATTACGTGGCCTACTCGGCCTTTCAACAGCTGGTTATGACTAAGCTAAATACTCAGTGACCTTTAAATTTTGCTAATTTCACCTAGCAGGCTTAGGCCACTCTACGGCATGGCATGTTTCAATCAGATCGTGTTGGTTACATAAAATCCCCGAATTTGATGGGTTTTTTTAACATATTAAGCGAATCGCATCGTATTCTGGAAAAGAAAAGATCGAGTTGGAGCAACGCGAGTGCACTGCCAACGATAACACCAGACCCACCATTGTGACCGCGAAAAGAACGTTGCGATAGAAATGCACTCTTTTAAACAGCAACCATATCCCGCTTCGCTTTGGTCTAAACTTACAGATGAAAGTGCGAAGGAAGAAATAATGTAAACAGTGAATCTAGAGGGTAAAAACTTGGGGTTTCTTTCCGCGAAAACCAACAGAAAGGAATACGAAGAATGACGCTATGGAAGCGTCTGTCGGCGCAGCTAAACCTGAGCCCGAAACACGCGACGTCAACACGCCGTGGATGCGGGAGCCGGTCAGAGGCGCCGTGCGAAAGCCGAGACCGGCAGATAGACGGCGACGGCCAGGGGAGCGCGATATAAAATAGCATCGCACTCCCCTGCTTGAGATAAGGAGGACCACGGTTATCTGCCCTATTAAGGGCCTTCATGAGCGCAGTCCGTATATACGAGAAGACGATGATTTGGAGAAATGCAGAAGGCCCGGCTACTGCACTGCGTGCCTCGAAGGGAACTGCGTGAACGAACGCGGGTTCATACGTGAGCTTAGCCCACAGCTGTCACTTCAGTGCTATACTTGAACTTAAATGGCGAAGAAGTTTTGCTCTGCGGCCTACACATACAGAATGGTGTGTGTGTGGGGGGGGGGGGGGGGGGAGAGATCCAGCAGGCTCAACGTTGAGAAGAAAACAGGAAAACTAGGTTGCATACTCCTATAGAAGAGCGCGAAAAAAAGAACGCGAAAGAACAGAACAAGAACACGGGATTATAGCGCTGTCCCGTTCGCTCGTCCCGTGTTCTTCCTTTTGTCTCTCTCTGCAGATATTTTTCTTTTTTATTTTTTGTGCTTGTCATTGAGTGATCATTGAGTGGCCTCAATGTTGTCTGTAGAGCCGGAAGCAGGGCTTCAATGTCAGAGGAGGCTCGAGGGAAAGGAGGGCGAGTGCTCCGCTTGACCTTTATTTATTCAAAGGAATGAATTAGCTAACCTCGCCGATCGAAAACCCATCCATACTGCATAGTACTTTCTTTGTCCGATCATTCGGAAAAGAGCATATATTTTTCGCTTATACAGTTGAACCTCGCTATAACGAACACTGATATAACGAATTATCGGTTATACCGAACTAAATACGAACTTTGGTTTGTCACGCTTCATTTCAGTGACATTTGTTCTTGTAATAACGATGAATGAAACACGATCTTATACATACAACCGATATTTGGGACCAGGATTTTCATACCCTACTGCTTGCATATACGTGTGCCATCACTTGGCACTAAATTGTTATTCCAGTGTAACTAGGAGAATCATAGTTTGCATAAATTTTATATAGGGCAGTCACAATTACCGTATAACATACTACGGCCTGTGGGAACACCTTTACTTACTCGTCACGTACGTAATATCCTGACACGCTGAGTAGTAATGACTTTTACTACCTATCATATATAATCTAGAGTACTAAAGCGTGAGCGAAACGTCGTAAACTTGTCATTGGGGTAGTAAATACTGCAGTTACTAACTTCTCACTGCCTTTTTTTTTTAAAAGAAATAATGTTGGGTACAACTATTTCCCAGTGTCCTCCATGGCTGTTTTAAAGGTGACTGCTGTCTCGCTGGCCGAGCGAAACGTGCTGGTTCCGTTTCGGTAAAGTGCCAGCACCACAGGTTTGCGTGCGGCTTTTTATTTTAACATGGGTTTAGAGTAAGCTGAGTGGGACCGTTTATATAATTACCAACAATGTGGACCGCTATTATGAAGGGCACACTCTGACACTTGAAAATCGATGCACTCGGTAGGCCTAATTGTACCGCTCACTTCTCTGTCTTAGCGCCAGCCTTGTTTTTTGGCGGGGGAGCAATGTTGTTCTCTGGCATAGAGGAGATGCATTACCGCGTTTAAGGGCGAATATAGAGTAAATCGGTGTTCCTTTGCTAAATGAGTAAGGGTCACGGCTTATTTTTTTTTTATTGCAGAAAGGCTTACTCTATATCATCCATGTGATATTCGTTAACTTAGTCCCTGACATGCTCCTCAGTATAGTTGCGACCACAGGCTTGCTTAAGACGCACGTAGTAGTTTCACAGAGCTCGCTGCCTAAAATAAGAAAATGACAGACACACACAGAGCCGCTCGGCGACAAGTTGGCGTCGGAGACACCCTAGAAGCGGCGGCCTTACTCAGGAGCATGCGGTTATGATCAAAATCTTGACGCTCCGGGTTATCGCAAAAGTCGCTCAAAGGGGGGGTAGAGGGGGAGGTTGTCCACAGTCTCGTGCTGTAGCTGCTGCTGCTGCTGCTGCTTGGATGACTCGGCTTCTGGTCGGTTCAAAACCGAGAGCAGACCCCAAGGTTCGCGGCCAGCTCGCCCGGCTAGATAACGTCACTTCGTCTCGCTGCTCGCGTCAAATGCGCGCACACCCGGCCTGACGAAACCGAAATGCGCTAGATCGCTTTTCATACGAGGCCTCAACTTTTTCCTCTCTTTATTTTATTTGGCTAGCGCGGGTAAGCATAACGCTGCGAACGCTCTGCGAGATTCAGGAGGCCTTGCGCATAACGCGCGACGCAGTGAGAACAGCTGCAGCGTAGTGAGCAAGGTTACCACACTCTTCGCCCATGCATATCGCGTAAAAAAGGATACGCGAGTGTAGAAATATACGTAGTAAGTAGCTTTACTCATTCTCATCATGGGTTTAGCATGCTATCGGGTTTAGAAGGCACGAGGATAAAGAACCAATATACGTGGCCAGCTGTCTCTGTATTGCACTACTCGTACCGATGCGCGCACGCGCGCGTGCGCATGCGTACGCACGACACGCCCACATTAACGCTTGCGTAATTGCATCGAAGCCACACCTCCTGGGCCCTCCCACTTACGCTTCTGCTCACGCTAGCTCGCGCGCAAGCATGCATGCTTACACACACGCACACGCACACAATGACGTTAGGAAATTGCAGTATATACGAGCACAGCACGCTGGATTGTCCGATCGTATCTTTACAGCGCATCTCGATCTGATTACCGCTAGTCCTGCGTGTCATTGACCAACACCCCACAAACATACCAGTCTTGAGCACATGCATGTGTGTACATAAATAAGGGAACGCTGAGTTGCACATGGTTACTTCATTATGACGACTTACGAACTATGCCAGCAGCAAGGTCTATTGAGCACACTGGTCACAGAACACCCGGATCACCCAATGCCTGATTGCAGAATAGCAGTGACGGAATACGGGTTCACAGGATTTTTAACCCTCTATTACATAGCGTCCCATATTTGGCACACACCGATTAACATTTTTTATTGAGGGCGCAAGAGACCCAGTTGAGAATGTGACACTGCCAGAGTATTTCCCATAGTTATGCGCACTTAACATAAAAAAGTGCTGCCATCCATGGAGCAGTAAGAAAAACAGACGCGAAATAGATTTCGCAGTACACGTGCAAGTTCGGCATGCGAACAACAGCAATTGCGATTTTTTTATCGCATCCATTTTTTTCGCTGCAGAAGCATGAAAACATTATTCTGGGATATCTCGTGACCTTAAAAATTCATGCTGTTCATCACTTTTCTCAATTTCTTTTGCCACTACAATATACAGCCGGAGACCGGTATGTGTCATATTTGGCACAGTATGAATATCAGTGACGAAATGCGCAATATGCTGCCATCTCTGTTGCGCTCCACAATACAAATATAAATAAAGCACAGCCTCTGAGATCGTGTAGCACAGCTCTGTTGTGCAGGATTTAGGTTGTGGTGGTGGGTAATTAGATACTTCACGAAAGTCTGAGGTGCCAGCAACAGTACCTGGCATTTTTTTTTGTTACAATATTGGCGTGGGTTCATGAAAAATTATGCGAGTTCCGACCAGTTCAAGTCGATATTTAGCTTTTTCGATTTCCTCGGCAACTGACGCTCCCAACTGCAAATCAGTGGTTGGTAATTCCAGCAGGAGTGTACAACAAGATGGCAGCATCGAACAGACAAACGTGTAAGCGGCCATCTTGTACATAGATATCGGCGATCAGATGCACTAAGTGAAATGTTCAATTATGCCTCCAACAAAGGAAGCAAAGCTTTGCTTCATTCCACTCATCACCTTAAAAAAATCTCAATCAGTGATATTTTGTTTTTCAGCCATGGCAGCAATATCGCTCGCCCATCTGCATGATGTGCCATATTTGGCACAAACCAGTATCTTCATTATAACAGTCACAATAAATCTGAAAATTTTTGCATATGACCTTCTTCGTCTATCTTATCATAAAAGGCGAGAAAATAATTTTTCAAATGACTTTATCGTAATTAATGCAATAGACGGTTAAAAACTCTCCAATCACTCCCCTCTCCGCTTTAGCGCGTAATCACTATTTAGCAGAATTGACAGTAACCGAATTACAGTAATGAGGTCACTGTAATTGAATTACTTTTTGCTGTAATGAGTGATGTAATGATTTACTTTTGTGGGTTGGTAATTTATTAATGCAATGAACCGGTTCAAGCGGGTAACTTCAAGAAAATTACTCATTACTTTCCCACTTACTTTTGACCAAAATATAGCATATCCGCTTTTTTTATGACTTAAAAAATTCACCGAAAAAAGAAATAAAATAAACAAAAGTTAATCTGAGTACCAGAGCATCAAGTGAGGAAAAGTGAACAACGATATCTGAGGTTTCAATGTATATGTATTGCAAATTGTATGTACATGAGTTGTGCATTAACGATAAGCTTTTGTTAAAGTAATTTCAAAGTAACTTTATTACGTTTCAAAAGTAATGGTAATGTACTGTCATTACTTTCGGCCAGCTGTGATTTGTAGTGTTATTTAATTACACTTAAGAAAATTTTAGAAAAAGTAATTAGTCGTGTGATTTAATTTCTTTTTCCTATTACTTTTGTTATCTCTGGTATGTAGTGTACTTACCCCGTGAAGACGAAAGTAGAGGCCACAGGCGTTGCACACAGGCTCGCCAGCGTTGTTCCTCCTCCACAATGACGTCATGTTTGTGCCGCAGTTGGAACACGTCAGTCCCACTCGTCGCGCCGCAGACTGAACCGTGCATCGAGAGAGAAAAAACAACATAGGTCAGTCAGAGTGAACAACATTATAGAAAGTACGCGCAGAACGCTTCGCAGGTGCCTTTATATGTAATAACGGGCTGGCGGTGAATAATAAATTGCAAAATTATCAATTTCGTAACCATGACAGTTCATTAAGGCTTTCCCTTTATAAAAACAAGCCTATTGCGTATACACAACAACCACAAAATTCTTAATAAGCGGCTGGCCTTTTTAATTTGCGTACACTGCAAATGAAAAAGCGAATCGTCGAAACAAGTTACTGCTGCACGCTGGAAGACCATCCAATATCGGAGCAATATATTCTAAGACAGTACTTTCAAGGAATTCTCGCAGAGCACTTTACGGCCCTACTAATATTTCTGAGGCCTATACAGGGTGTTTCAAGAAATGTGTCCCAAAATAATGAAAAATAAGGGAAATGGAATATTTCTTTGCTGCCTTGACGGTTATTTCTTCTGTAGCAGCAGACATTTTAGAATGGCTAAAGACATCATTTAAGACAATAATTAAATAATAGTACATTAATTAACTTTTAATTAGTGGAGACAGGCGGTGGGGTCAAAAGCCCATCGCCGCTTTGAGATTTCGAAAGAACGGTCTCTGGTAATTATTGCGGAGTAATGAAATTCGACCGAATTTCCCGGCGAAACCCAAATCAAAGCGCCAGTGAGCGCAATTAGTAGACGACTGGAATGACGTCATTGTTCACGACAACGATTGCATCGGTGTTAGTTCTTGTACAACCGTTAACGTACGCGCAACATACGCGTGCAATAATCTCAAACTCAGCCCGCAGACACACGAAGCGATGTCGTTCGATCGTTGATTGATATCGACGCTCACTCATTCTGGGCGTCTCAGAAAAATATAAAAGTGGCGCTCTTCCACCTTTTGGTTTCAGTTTCGCCGGCGCGTTTGGTCAGATTTATTTCGTCACTCTGCTAATTACGAGTGCCCGCTTTTTGAAAATCTCAAAGCGGCAATGGGATCTATGCAGGAAGGCTCGAATTCTTCCGTTTGACCCGACCATCTTTCTCCACTAATTAATACGTTAATTAACTTCATTACTTTTATCACCGCTGTAAATCACCGTCGTAATCACCGCCGATGTATCTAGCCATCTTAAGATGTCAACTCCTACTAAAACAGCAATAATGAAGGCAGCGAGCCTTCATATTACGTTATTTTTTGAGGATTTTCGGACCCATTTCTTGAAACACCCTGTATACGGGTCTCCACAATTCTTCACTATCACCTACTGCTACCGCTATTCAGTGTACACGGTTAAGCTTTTGCTCGTGTCTTTCTCTCTCTCTCTCTCTCTCTCTCTCGCCTCTTCCGCTTTTATCCTTGCCCACCCTCTAGCAGGCACACAACCGCACACAACAACCGAAGCTACCCAGGTTAACCTACCTGTCTTTATGCGTTCTCTCCCTGTCTTGGGATATTGTCGTTCACATTCTTCAACGTAAAGTTTGTATACAGCTGATTAGCATAGAAGACCTCGTTAACAAAATCTCACAGGGTCACTTATGCATTCGATTAAGACGATTCCAAGGCGAAAGTTATCGGGTGTGGCAATTTTACCGCGCGCTCTATAACAAGCCAACGCTGCGCTGGTGATATTACCAACATGCGGCTGTGGTCCATTCATGAATCGTCC
Organism: Rhipicephalus sanguineus; assembly: GCF_013339695.2. Classification (NCBI taxonomy): domain Eukaryota; kingdom Metazoa; phylum Arthropoda; class Arachnida; order Ixodida; family Ixodidae; genus Rhipicephalus; species Rhipicephalus sanguineus. The sequence continues at coordinate 98,975,150 of NC_051181.1, forward strand.
CTGATTTCAGTAACCCTTCTTGAACGGAATAGCGGCGTTTGTAAATAAAAAAAGAGCGAGAGAGCCTTTACTGGGGCACATTCACCCGGCCCGAATTATTTGATTAAATCGATGATAAGGTATTACGAATTCCGAAGTATTGCGTAATAGAACCGCCATCAGAGAATGCGATGTGCTTTAGTGAGGAATTCCGAAATAATTTCGTATACGGTTGCGAAATGCCACGTACGGTTCTTTAACGTGCTCTTATGGCACGCCATCAAGATAACCTAACCTAAAGGAATTACCGCTATAAACGAAACATTGCTACGCAAGGTTACTGTAAACGGTTATTGGCAGTATTGAACAACCGTGAAATAACTCGGGAGCCGTAACCTACAAGTTGCCTACATAATAATATTGAGACGTCTAAACGAATTCTCTCAATTAGCGTATTACTTACACAAACCCTAACAAACACTGTGTTCGCATAGTCGTGCAATCTAGTACTAGAAGAGTCAGAGATAGGCTCTATTGCTGAGCGCAGTTTTAATTAAGCGCACGCCGCTACAGAATCGGCCTCGCGTGGAATGCTCTTCAGTGCTCGTCTAATGGCACAGCTCTATCGCGTCTATCAGAGTGCGACGATTAGACGAGAAGCAAGCGCTTTAGCGAGGCCGTTCGCCCTAATGGCAAGCATAAACTTCGACAAATCGACTCCCAGACGAGCAACAGCGCGATAGCGCGCTCATAACAGATGGCCGCCGGGGGGAGACAAGATAATAACGGATCGGCGCAACGCAAGCCTCGCGTCGGCGAAAGCCAACGTCATCACTCACGGCGGGCCGGGTCGGGACAAAGACAAACTGTTGTGCGGGCCGCGATCGGTTTCGGTTTCACACGCAAGCCGCGCCGTGCGAAGTGTTTGGACAGCGTATAGTGTCGCCTTCGCTGAGCGCTTGTCAGCTTCGCGGCTTCCGCAACCGCGGTTGCGAGCGCATCGACGCACGCGCATACGCGGCTGGCGCTCTTAGCTATTCAAGAATGAACTGCTCAGATATTTCGAATACTAAAGGTACATTACATACTGCACATCATCTAATTCCTCCATGTTGTCAATGGCTGTAATAGCGGCATTTTCCAGGGAATCAAGAGCGGCCCTCTGAGCCAATCGGAGCTGACAGAACGGCGAATTCAACAGCAAAGCGTTGTTTCACAATTTTCAGTATGATAACCCTGAAGGGAGAAGGCGTGACGCATCGCCAACATTGCCACGGTGACAGATGTTGACGGGAAGAGATGTAGGCTTGAAATGCTGAACTGTGATATACTACTGCTGTGAATGTGATGTACTGAATTGATGTAGTTTTCCGTTTGAGCATTCAGTGTCAGGAATACTTCGCACTTGCCAACTGCGCTTAGCCGTTATGACCAGGTAATTTCAGTGTTCCAGCTCACATTGCACAGAAATATGCACAGGCACTCGTACAGGTGTGCGTGCGTGTGTGTGTGAGTGCGTGCGTGCGTGCGTGCGTGCGTGTGTGTGTGTCCAAGAACACTTTGCTTTCCGCCTTTAGCCTTGGAGAGCCGGGGACTTAAGGCCGGGCGCTATCAGAAGCACGTCATCGCTGCATTTTCATTTCTTGCATTCACTGCCACGCTTGTTTTCCTTCGCAATCGACCGACTGAGGAAGGGGAGGACCGCTGTGGTAAAACTTCAACCCCCCCCCCCCCACACACACACACACACGCTATGTTTACAAGTGTCGGTCAAAATAATTTTGCAAAAGGCAGCACTGCAACGAAGCAATAAAAGTCAAAGGGAAACGAATACGAGTACGATGGGTGAAGATCAGTACAATTGACTGAGGAGGAAAAGAAGCAAAGAAAGAAGAGGAAGAATTAAAGCGGCGAGCTGGGTAAGTTGGTAGTTCGGGCGGGGAAGAACTGATGACGTTATTAACGTGCGGCTGCCTGTGGTCCATTCTTATGCTATGCGGGCAGCGCGACCCGGACTAGTCCTCCGTCCGGGTCGCGATGCCCTCATACCAAAAGTAAGAAGATGGCTTTCGCTTTCTAGCCATCTTAAAGGAACGCTTAAGGGATTGTGTGCCTTGCTCCTTCTCACCAAGGAATATCACTGTGGACTGTGTAATTGTTGTTGTTGTTGTTGTTGTTGTTGTTGTTGTTGTTGTTGTTGTTGTTACTGTTGTAACTGTTGCTGTATCGCACACAAAGCAATCGTGCAACGCGCATAGGGAAGAGAGAGGGAGAGTGCGAGCCAGCCTGCTCACCAGTCTGCTCACCACTCTTCGAGGCGTCTTGGTAACCGGCCGGTGGGCGCCGTTCATCTTGTTGTAGAGTCCGCACGCGTTGCAGAGGTAGTGGCCCGTGCCGTCACGGCGCCACAGGGGCGTCGAGATGGCGCCGCAGTTGACGCACTCGCGGCTCTCGTTCGAATACATCTCCATGTCAGCCGCTGGAAAGACACAGAAAGCAAAAAATCATAAGAAAATGGGCCCGACGCTCATCCATCAACTTCGAAAACGAGCCCTCCATATCGTGTGCCACCAAAACTCCGTAAAGAAACACCAGGGTGCGCTTGCGGGTGTGTATCAGATTTCATCCTCCGTGTCAAAAGGCTCGAAGTTGTCGGAACGTGCCGTGCCAACTGCTGCGTGTCCTTTTTTTTTTTTTTTACTAATGCTGACGACCTTCTTATAAGTGATTTTCGCGCGCCGCCTAATTCTACTACCAGAGGTAGATTACTCGAGTTGGCAGATGACAAATTACGGTAAATGTGTACGCTTTTACAGCACTGCGTTATTAGAGCCTTTTAGCAAGTTACGGAAATACGGTACGGAATTACGGTATCCTTTTTCGCTCAATAATTGTGCTTTTGCCGCTTCTAATTCCAGTGAAGGCAACCCAGCACCACAAATGCATCTTCAGAAATTACTTTGGGGTTGCCACGCCTCATTGTTGCCTCTCAGCCTACGCATTGTTAACTAGGAACCTGCTGTTCGGAGGACGCACTGTCACTGAAACTGGGTGCGGCTAAAGCACAACGAGCGAGAAAGGAGTAGCGGTACGGTAATAGCGTGTCGTAATTCCGTACCGTAATTCCGTAACTTGCTAAAAGACTATTATCTTGTTTACCTTAAAGGGACACTGAAGAGAAAAACGATTTTTCTCGTATTAGTAAATTACTTTTTCACGTTACCAAGTGCACCACGCTTCCTGCGAGAAGGCGCTGGATAAGTGAGCAAACGCACAAAAATAAAATATGCGGGTGGCGGCGCCACCTCGAAGTTCCTGCACCAAGTCGTCATGACGTCATTGATTTTGATGGCGTCTACAAGGGCCTACGCGCTTCCGAATCGGTAAAAATTAAGTTCATTGTTTTCTGAGTGAGCCAGATATTGAACATACCAAGTTTCAGGAAATTTCGTCGAGCCAATGAGGCCAAAATGCAAAAAACACTTTGAAATCCGCGACGTCACCGCCGGAGATTTCTTCGGGAAACTTAAAATTGGAGCTTTTGACATTGATGTTCTCATTTATTAGTAAACCTATGGTGGTGCAATTAGCGGCCCTAGAGTTTTCAGAGTATTATTTATCGGTCTAAACTAGTTCCTTGTTTCACTTTAATGTCACTTTAACGCTCTACGGGGCATTACACAAAGAGGAGCGCGGTGAGGGAAGAGGCATTTCGGTGCTATGGACACTCTAAATTTATATAAGAGCAATAAAACTTGCCATGATGCGTAAAGTGTTGAACAGTCTAAAAGAACAAAACATTAAAAAAAGCAAGAAATAGCACACTCCGCCACCTGCAGTGGCAGGATACAAAGTAAGGTGATTAACATTTACCCGAGCACTGTGGAGCACGAGTTCGCGACTGAAGAATCGAAGCCTGCGGTTTCCGAAGGCACGCCCACTAGGTAAGAATCTTCGAACTATATATAGCACCAGTTCCGAGATACTCAGCTCGGTGCAAATCAAAGAAATTTTTATGCGTACACTTCGTCGCGTTTTCAAAGACAATGCCATTGTTAAGCCGCGTAGTAGTAATTTACGCTGGAAGGCAAACTTATTTTGCCGAACAATCTAAAAACGCACCTGTAGAAACTTGTGCCAGACTGGGAAATCTTTATAAGCTAAGGCACTCCATGCTAACTCACGGGATCTTCATTTATAGGTCGCACTATATCTCATCCTAATATGATCAACTTTAAGCTGACCAGCAAAATATTGCTCATAATTCTATTACGCGTTCTAATCTCTCGTGCAAGTTTGCAGTTCGGCTACGAGTGTCCGGATTGCGATATCTATAGACTATTTTACGTTTGACATATGGGCGCCGCCACCTTGGGCTGTTAAACGAATGTTTTCTTATTTTTGCGCCTCGCGACGTGAATTGATGAGGTCAGGAAACGTCGAACGCGTGTCCATGTGTATACGACCGCCGTATCGCTGTTCGCTTACTTATTCAAGACACAAAGCGGCAAGGTTAACAGCCCAATATGGCGGCACAAAAACTCACCCGTTAAAATAGTCTACACTTAACCGGAGGTGATTCTCACGGCGTGCGATGTGTTTCGTTGCAGTATACGTTTAACCGATCCTAAGCAATGAGCAAGAAAAAGAAAGAAAAGAGAGAGAAATGTTCCTGTAACACGCTGCGATGATGCTCATGTTGTGGGAGATGATCGAAGAGTTCGGTTGCCATTGCACCGTGACATGACTTAGGCTCTAACGTTTCTGGGTGCGCCGGGAAGATGGAAAGTGCGCGTGACCGAGTTCGTATGTCCCGCACTGCGTGTTGCAGCAAGTGATGAGGTCGGAGCGATATTTTTCTTCGGCACTCGCGAGCGACGGCGCGTAACAGAATCTCTCTGTCATCTTAGCAACGAGGAGACGAAAACTGAGCGGATACATTTTTCGAGAAGCTCTTTCCTTTTTTCGACTATAATGTCCCATAAGTGCCACACGTGATCGTTGGCTCAGTTGGAGCAGTGTTTGTAACATTTTACGGGCAGCAGAGCCGGTACAACAGTACGCTTGCCTTCGCACAATTCTGTAGTCATGTAATCGTTTCGTGCCATCTCTAACGGCCGATTGTGCTGTCTTGTTCGAGCACTTATAAAAATATTTATTTTTTTTATTTCCTAACAATGTTAACATAATTTTATACAACCACCATGCATGGCTAGTAAGGGACCATGGGCTCAGTCAAGCTGTTTTCTGCATTAGCTTTCAGCTAATGGTGTCCGCTGGAACTCTTGTATATATTGAAATAAACAAATTTACAATGATTACTAGTCAATGAATTGAAGGTCTAAGCTTCCTTTCTAGAATTTGTCAGCCGCAAGACATGAATGAGACTGCAAAAATATCAGCAGACAATTTTGCCATCGTGGTCGCTCTGGGAAGGCGATAATTTCTAGGTTACTTCTTCCCAAAATTTAATTTTGCGTTGCTTTAGGAATATTGCAGCTTTCGTATACCTATAAAAAACACCTACAGCAACACACTCCCCACTTAACCAATCCAGCCTGGTAATGGTGGACAGCAGGCTAAAGCGCGCGCTCACTTTACGTAGCTTAACATATTTAACGTGGAGGTTCTATTCATTTGGATGGTTTCTTAGTAAAGTTTCAATTGCGAGTAGCACCGTTGTTCACCAACGTTTATGAAATACGATGCGAACAGTGCTTAAAGACAGGTGAAAGAGATGACGACAGATACACAGCACAGACGACTGTGTACGTCATCTACACTTGGTCCTGTCTTAAGACCTCTTCCATTTCGTTCTATGCAATAAAGTATCAACCAGCCCCATACAGCACTTTTTCATCACCCCTTCCTCTTGTGTTCAGCTTCGTATGTGCATGAGACGTTCTAACTTAAGGTTTATTTTTAATATTCCATTAAAAGGAGCCTAGCAGTCGATCAGCCGAGCTCGTGCGGAGGAGGATGCATCGCACAGAGCGTCGTTTACGCTTCCCCCAGGCACTGCACGCATTTTGGCAGTGATCTGTAGCTCGCCATTCTTTTTACGACCAACACCCGCCCATCGGCGGTTTCGAGTTCGCATCGAGGCGACGCACGCTATGGACAGACATCGTTCCTTCGCGGGGAACCCCTAATATTTATGGTGAATCGTCAGACACGTCGTTAGACTTCTCCGCGCACTTTTTTTTTTTCTGAAGCTCTTCGGTTGGTTCAGACTGTTTTCCATCACGAGGACGTCGACCGTGTAATTCGTGCGCTTGTAGAAAGGCGTTGCGGGGCAGCAGAATGCGAGCTCGAAGCATTTTGCGAGGAGAGGCACTGCTGCTGAGGGTGCAGGAGTTTCGTATCATAAGAGCGTGTCAGAAACCGGAAGTGCAATACGACTTTGAGCAACATGGGAAACTAAGTAAAGCGGAGGCTCGCATTAGTTAACATTTTTGTTTGTTCTTTTATTACTTTTTGCTACTGAATATGTGTGGAAGAAATTGGTGCCATGTATCATGCCACACGTGATGCCAACTACCACACGAGGAGCAAAACGTCACGCATTCAATCGTGGACTTCAGGAGCTTCAAACGAGTAGAGCATCAAAAACGGAAGCAAAACATAAAGACGTAGACAGGACAAGCGCTAATCTCTACGACTACGAAGACTCTACGTCTCCTTCTGCTGCCGCTTTTTATGCGCTACTCATTTGAAGCCATGCATGTTTACGAACCTGCCCAACTTGGAACACTTAGGAGATGTCGACGGCTTTCTTTGCGTGAACTCACTCATGTGCTCCCGATGCATTTGACGGCGCGATTTCTTTTTTATAGGCAAGCAACAAAATAACGAATCTGATCGAACCAAGCAAAGAACAATCAATTATCAGCGGCACACAAATCGGAGACGCCTTCTACAACGTCATTGTACTACTGTTACCAAAAACACACGATGTGCTTTCCTTTCTTTGGCCCCCATTCTGTAATTCCAGGATACCACTGGTTAGCCGCCCTATGCATTAAATAGCCTGTCTAACACCAGTCTCGAGAGGTATACGCAGGTTATGATGTTTTGCGACAGCGTAGTGAACCTTCAGAGAGAGAGAATCGAGGTGGGGAGGGAATGTTGGAAAAGCAAAGAGCAGGGGCGCAGCCAGAATTTTTTTTTTTTTTTTTGCGGGGGATTCAACCACCCTTCATGTATGTCTGTGTGTGCATTTGTAGGTGTGCGCATATATATATATATATATATATATATATATATATATATATATATATATATATATATATATATATATATAGTTCGCCTCATTGCCATTGGCGTAGCCAATGGCAGAGAGGTTAACTATATACCTTGCCTGGAACGCTGCCTCTGTTTACAATGTGCCTGTACTTTACTTAAACGCATAGGCTGAGGAGAAGTCTTATCACCGATCGCGGCCAAGTTGTTTGCCCAAGTTTCGCAGGCAAAAACACTCAAGCAGTGGCTTATCGTAGTACTAGAGTATATTAATACGACAAATAGCCCCTCTGTCCTCTCGTAAAGATGTACATACTTATATTTAATAAAGTGCGTCACTGATACATTCCGCAGTATGCGTCGCCGTGCGAGCCCTTTCAGTAGACAGAGTTTACGGCATACCTCTCCTTGCACAAAAAATACAGCACATTAAACAATCGATATAGGGAGAAGAAAAATTCACCCTAGCGACTAAAACCCACACAGTTGATTGCAGTGAAGAACACGGGAATACGCAAATCAGGGAGAAGGGTAACATGGGGAATATACCACGTGCACAGTCGCAATCAATATGACTTGGAACACGAAACGCGTGGCCCCACGAGCTCAAAGAGTGCGTATGGCTTCAACTTACCCTCATTTCCACAACAAAATGATCGTTCCTTATCTGGGATCATCCCTAAGTGAGAGAACAGCGTTTATAATTGTGGAAATAAGGGCTAGCAGAAACATCTTGGGGCTCGTGAGGCCACGTGTTCTCGTGTTGCCAAGTCACATTGAGCGCGACTGTACTTTTGAAGTAAAGCTCCTCGGTACACCAACAATCCCATGCTACGATTGCGGTTTCAATCAGCCACATTCAGCCGCGTTTCAAATGTCACTGCCCTGCTTCCACGCTTCCGTCGACTCGAATCACCAACGCCACTGCATCGATACCCCTCCATGCATACGGGTAAACGCTTAGAGGGTATTCGAGAAGGAAACCAGCGCTATGTATTTAGCGAAGTGTCAAGCACTGCGACACGTCGCAGGCGCGAAACCGTGCACTTGCACCGAAATCATCCTCAGCATCCTCAGCTCGCTGAGAGCTGCAAAACGAAGCCGACCCTACATACGAACGCGGGGCCAAATCTCACGCCCTCTGGCGAAGCCGCCAAGATCCCTTTGAAACGAACACTTCTGCCAGGCACCGTAACGGCGTTGGCAGCCGCGAAAGCAAAACAGCGCGCGTAAAAAAGGCGCGCGCACACGCAACGTGTCATCTAGTGTGATCAAGACTGCACGAGCGAAATTTCCCGAGCACATGAAACGGCGCGCGGCGGAGCCACGAATGAATCAAAAGACCATCTACAACCCGCCGGCGGAAGGGAGCCCGCTTCTTCAACAGCCGCGCAGTGTCTCGTTACCAAATTGCGAGTTGAACACTGTCGGCGGACGGAGTCGCAGCGAGTGAACTCTACCACGCGTGGGGGCATGGGTGTCACGCGACAAAATAAATACGTCACACGTCAGCGAAGTGGGGGCGGGTGGGGGGGGGGGCGTAGGGGGTGCGATGAGCAATATATGTAGCTGCGACAGAACAGAAGACCCCGGTAGCGCTCGCCAGTGCTTCGTGCACTGCCGCTATAGTGTGGTATATTCGCCGGTACCCGGCGATCGTAGACCATAGAGCCGTATACGTCGGGAGCTGAGATATCGTGTTGGGGGCGAACGTCTGCGAAAGCAACACTGCATGCATGGCATGGACACGTCGTATATGGTCCTGCGAGAGCATTGAGGCAAACCAGGCATGCTATATAGCGCGCGGCGCTTGCGTCTAGGTTTTTGAGTCTATATATCTATCTCGTTAATCGGGTTCATCGAAATGAACATTTCAGCTTATGGTCTATACTTTTTTAGAGCTGCGCGCTCCAGTTTATAGCTTTGCGGTGCGACAGAAGCCTGGACGGCGACGTGCCTGCATTATACTTTGACGCCTCTTAATAATTTGCTTCTGCCACCGAACAAAAAAAAAAAGCTAGAATGGTGGCAGAGAGAGAGAGAGAAGGAATGTAGGAAAGGCAGGGAGGTTAACTAGACAATGCGTCCAGTTTGCTACCCTACACATGGGGAGGGGGAATAGGGGAGTAAAAGAGAGAGAGAGAAGGATAGACACATGTCACATCACACACACAGTGCCGAGTTTCACAGGCGGTCGCTCAATAGGGTTCTTTTCAAGTACCGCAGTAGGGCTCGTGTGGCTTTCTGGGCTGATATGCTGCGCGACCAGTCTCCTAAGATCTTTGCTTCATTAAAGGGACGTTCATCCAGTCTATCCAAGGCACACTGGAGAATCCGGGCGATCTTCATCAAAGTGGGCACAGTGGCACAAGAGATGTTCAGTAGTCTCTATACAATTGCAGCTTTCGCACATGGATGAATCGGCCATGCCAATGCGATGGCTGAATGAGTTAGTAAACGCTACACCGATCCACAACCGGCACAGCATTGTAGCGTCACGTCGAGAAATCTTGGATGGGAGTTGTAGCTGGAGTAATGATTCAAGGTTCTTAGGGCGAGGATTGGAGTTAAGCGGAGAATTCCAGTGCGCAAGCGTGGTCTTCTTCTTAGAATGGTGGCAGGAATTTCATTACGCATGCCAGCAGAGCTGTTGGTTTCTTCGGAACAGGTTATGTGAAGTGAACGCGTTTACGGAAGCCGAAGAAGAAGAAGAAGAACATTTATTCATATCAGGGCTTGAAATGGTTAGGGCAACTTTGCTTTCGATTCAATGCGATGCTTGGACCGGATATAGCAGATCGATTGAGAAGGAGAACACGCGCGCAATTTAAGGAAGGAGTTTGTGATGAAACCAAGTTTTTCTTTTTTTCTGCATTTGTAACATATTAGTACAGCAACGTACAATGACAGAACATCCCTCGGGTCTTTTTAAGATCATACCCAGGAATTCGGGACATCGCTTTTAGTTCACCTTTTTTCACACCACGTGGCGTACGGACCTTCAACGTTCAAAATTCGCGCGATGACGCTTGCCGTAGTCGCGCGAATCGAGAAAAACCACAATACATTAAAAAAAAACGCGACGACGATATCCGCTACAAGCAGCGAGCGCGAACCTAAATCGACGACTGATAACCGCAGCGCATGCAACGAGCGGCCGGTTGGGCTGCTCGACCATGAATCAGCAGTTCTGTTGCAATGAAAGGAGGCTTGCATGTCGCTTGGCTGCGCTTGATAACGACGAGCTCTCGAAAGAGCGTGTTGCCCTTCTTCGCATCCCCTGCCTCTTCATATATTTCGTCCGATTATATTGTTGTTGGCTCCCACGGGTTTCTTAAAAGTTCTAAAGCAAGAACGGTCCTTTAGCACTGCTGTTTTTGTAGTGTGAAAAAACCTAACTTCCAGAAAATACAAGCTTGTGAGGCGGTGATGACGATCGCGGGTTTCAAAATGTGTAGACAGACGCTTGCCGTCCCTAATTTCAGTTGGCCTCAATTTATGAATTCAATATTTTGCGCTTTTACAAGGCGTCTTGCCGTCTTCGCTGCTCACAGACATTTTTCTTTAAAGCTCAATTACCAGCAAAGGTAAAGCAACAATACCTTTGCAAGCACAATATTGTTCAATGATCTTCTTAAAAAGAATCATTTTACTAAAGTCACCTTAGTTTCAACAGCGCCCCTAACAAGCTCCCGCGGCTATGCGCCCGTGTGTCTGAGAAAAACAATAAGGCCGCCTGTGACATACAGCATGTAAAACCGTATTGCCCATGCGTAGTTGGGGTGGTTTACGAAATACCCCTCAACTGTGGTAGGACATACATCGGCCACACTGGTCGATGTTTAAATATCCGATTAATGGAGCATGAAGCCTCCCTTAACAATGTATCTGGTTTACACTTGCCTTCGCACTGCAAGTCCTGCGCATGCGCGCCCCGGTTTTTCGAAACCAGGGTGCTTGGGAAAATTCGAAACCAGGTGGCCAGAGAATTGTATAAATAATAAGGGTGCTCAATGTGTTACTGTGCCTTCCTTGAATTTATATCGCAACCAATTGCACTTTTTAGACAAGTCTTGATAACTCAAAGTAGGTTGTCATTCTGTTACCGTGATTGTCAATGTGACTCGCCCATGCGCGTGAAGCTACCTGGAATGCCATGTTCTTTCCAATAAAACAGTTTTTAGTTTGGCACCATCCTGTCATTTCTTGTCCTCGTTCCTTTGTGCCTCCAAATTTTTGTCAGACCATGCACCAACTAGCCTAAGAACGCGTTTTAGTCGATAACTAAAGACGCCGGAAATCACCGAATTCATTATGCTAATGACATGCTACCCAGGCCGCGTTTTCCTCTCCGCTAAGTGTTGGTGAAAGAGGGATGAACAGATTAGACTGATATAAAAGTATCGTGAAAACCCGCCTTCTTGTTTGACTGCCTATGCTGATCTCAACCCTTCAGGGTGGTCTAGTGAATAAGGTGCTCGACTGCTGACCCGCAGGTCGCGGGATCGAATACCGGCCGCGGAGGCCATATTTTCGATGGAGACGAAAACGCTAGAGGCCCGTGTACTTAGATTGAGGTGTATGTTAAAGAACCTCAGTTGGTCGAAATTTCTGGAGCCCTCCACTACGGAGTCTCTCATAATCATATCGGGGTTTGGGACGCTAAACCTCAACAATTATTACATATGCTGGTCTGTAGAATTGCAGTGCGCTGCTTGAAACCCGGTTCTTGCGCCAGTTTTATTCTGGCAAAATAGCTTGTTTCTATTTTTACATGGTAAAGTTTCCTTAAAAAAGTCTCTCGTCAGGACCCCATTTAATATTTTCATTACGAGTTGAAAACCTTTTGCTTATGTTCGCAAGTGACGTGGAAGTTCTCGAAAAGCCGTTTTATGCTTATTCTCTGTGTCGTGCCTTTGTTTACCCGATAGACCAACGTAGCACCTCACGAGGCGATGTTTCTCAATAGTGGATTACACTGAAAGTTGGTTAAAGGCAACTGAGCAACCTTCCACGAATATCTTTCTTTTTTTTTTTTAGTCAATTAGTTCACTGTTGAGCGTGAAAAAGCGCGCCGAGAGGGGACAGAAAACGAAAAGAAGCACACATGCACATCGCTAGTGTGTGTGCAACTCTTACAATAGCGGGGTGTACCCACTATTATAACAGTTGCAAGGCATTGAACTGGCCTGTTACCGTGCTGCCAGAAGGTAAACATTGCTGTCAACACAGGCCTTGTCCGCCTCGGTGGAGCAGTAAATATGGCCCCGAGTTCGATCCTGGCCGCGGCGGTCGCATTTCGATGAATGCGAAATGCTAGGGGACCGTGTATTGTGCGATGTTAGTGCACGTTAAAGAACACCAGATGGTCAAGTATTCCGGAGCACTCCACTACGGCGTCTCTTATAATCATATCGTGGTTTTGGGACGTTAAATCCTGGATATTATTAAGGCAGGCCTTACCTATACCACGGCGATGGTCTGCAAGTCTGCAAGCGGAGTTCTTTCCCTGCATTTCGTTACGTACCGTAGGCAATGTACATACTCTGTTTTTCTTAGGTGATGAGCCCCACTTTTTTTCTGGGTTGGTTCGTGGGGCTTCTAGAGTGGCCGCATTGAGCTTCTCGCAATGGGAGCTAACTGAAGCCACGTGCTGCAGTCAATGACGCCTGAAAGCAGTGTGTTGCAGTGCGCGACTCACATCTCGCAGAAAGTGTGACCCCCCTCTTAAATGCATGGCCTACTTTTTGATTATTTTCATACTTAGTAGACACGATATTCGCCTGCTATGTGATGGACCGAATTTGTCAGAAATCTTATATGATGAAATTCTTCGGTTTCCCTCGCATCACTCATTGCCTTCGTCTCAATCGTAAAGTAACGCCATAAACACTAGAGGGTGCTAAGTAATATCATTAATTAAGAGGGCAGTGTTGTATGGCTTGTGATTTTCAAAGCTCCTAGTGACCCGGTGAGCTTGGAAGCGTGGGCTCGTGCCATGCCAAGGAAAGATCGAAAGCGCACGCCTCGTGACTACGTTCGCGAGAAGAGCTTCTCGTAGACAAGGCCTATCATTCGTATAAAAAAAAACGCACTGGGCCCCTTATGCATTAGACTAAGACGACTCGAAGGTGAAAGTTTTTCTTCTTGTCGTCATTCGATTGTCTGTTCTGCCAGACCCTCGTGCAAAAGCTTTCTGCACCTAACGTGGTTTTGCACTGCCTCTGTGATTCGCCAACCGATCACAGAGGCAGTGCAATGCGACAATGTCATGTGATGAAGTCACGTTATGTGACGTCATCATGCCGTTAGAATTACGTAATCTTGGGAATGTGTGACGTCATAATAACGTCCCATCGCGATGTCATCACGTGATGATTTTTTGTTGACGCCGCCAACGCCGTGGAAGCAATTGGCTGATAAGTGTGGCGCTGCTGAGTAGCGAGGTCGCGTGTTCATTCCCTGCCACGCGGTCGTATTCCGGCGGGGACGAAATGCAAGAACCATGCTTACTTAGATCTGTTATATGGCACGTTCTAGACCCCCGGGTGTTTAAACCTATCACAGAATCTCCCACTGCAGCTTGGCGATAGTGACTGGTGGTTTATGGCACGTAAAGACCCTTAAAGGTTCCCTGCAACACTTTTTCGAGCATGCTCAAAAAGCGCTGCCGATCGGTAGTCGAGGCTCCCGGAGAACACGCGAGCCAAATATATAGCGATGGCACGGCCTGGAATTTACAATAAATTCTCAAAGTCAGCTGAAATCGCTTCCTCTTCTCTCGACAAATGATGGATTAGTCAAAATTGACGCGATTGTCGGCAGTTCCACCATTGCTGATTTATAAATCACGATAACACCCTCATTATACTTTCGTTGTTAATTTGAGTTCAGTAAGTAGATAATATGTATGTTTTATATTATGTTATCGCGTTAAAAACACCGAACAAACATTAATATTAGCACTTCCGGTCTCACCGACAGCTCGTCTGCTCGTAGTTGCGTGGTTCCGTTTTCTTCGCCATGCGCATGGCGAAAACGTGAATATTTCTGTGCTTTTGACCATCGCCCGTTCCGTGAGAGTGGCAGCCGTTCGAGTGTTGCCTCGTCAGCTGAGAACTGCATCGTCGCGCACGTTCTCACGACCGACCGAGGCACGGGCGCAGCGGTCTCCGATAACAATGCTGGCGTCCGGTAATGGCGGCGCTTCGGGGTCGTCTGCCAGTGCCGTCTTACGAGGCGGTGTATCGGAGTAGGCCAAACCGATCTCAGCACTGTCATTCGTTTCAAACGAGCGCGCACGTTTTGCTTCCATGGTTGGCAGAGCGATGAAAACACTACGGCGTTCGAGGTGCACACCCAACATTACCAAACCGACGCGCAGTTTTCAAGCACGCGCGATACACAGCGCGATCGACTCCGCTCGACGAGAACGACGCAAGCCGACCGGAAGTGGCGGCACAGACCACGTGGTTGCGCCGAGACGCCAAAGAGAAAAAAATGAAAAAAATGCCGCCGGCGCTGGACGTCGCCTCCCGCACCTCCGCCCTCCCTCCCTCCCCTCACGCCGCGCGCAGCTTTCCGCGCGCTCGCTGCGTTAAGTTTAGAGAGAAGCTGCGGAACGTGATCTCTATAATTTGGTAACACCACTTAGACTTGACGGATTCGAAAAATTTTTGCGGCATATGGCTCGTGAAGAGTCCATACGTCAATAATGGGACTATTCCAATATAACAAAGAAAGGTGTTGCAGGGCCCCTTTAAAGTAGTATTGTTTACGTAGGCCGCTTGGGGGCAACAAAAATAATGCATGAAAAAACCTCGTACACACGCGTCATCATAATGCGGGAGTGTCACTCACAGAGTTCTGCCTAAATTAATATTTGCATGTTCCATCACAAGCACTGCTTATCAATAATTCGAAGTATCCATGTGGAATGCGCACATGGATACTTCGGAATTACGCATGCTCTTGCCGCAGGATAAAAAAATCGAGATATAAGGGAGAAGGCTATGATATTCCTCTATCTTGCTTGCTTTTTCGCTAGGCCATCTTCTGGGGCTGCTGTCGCATCCGAAAAGCTACAGCGCAGTGTGTCCGTATTTTGGCGGTGTCTGTATTTTGGCGGTGTAACAGTAAAGAAATGGCTCCTCCTGGTCTCTGTATATATATTTTTTGCAGTGAGATTGCAAGTTGTGATGTCCACAACCCGACTGGAGGCGCTTAATACGAGTGCGGTTTAACCGATGCACACCGTGGAAACAAGAAAACAGGTTTAATATAAATGATTCAAGCTTTCATTTGTGGTATGCAATTTACATAAACCAACTTCTACCATTTTCACGCCTTAGTAATACTACTACTACTACTACTACTACTACTACAGATAATACTAATAATATAATAATAATATAATAAATAATATAATATAATAATAATAATAATAATAATAATTTTTATTATTTTATAACCAATCAATCAATCAATCAGTTTTTCTATATTTTATATATAATAATTGTTATTATTGTTATTAGTAGTTATAGTACTAGTGGCGTTTAATTTCTCAAAAACCACGATATGATTATGTGGGACGCCGTATTGGAGTGCTGCAGAATTATTGACCACTTAGGGTTCTTTAACGTGCACCTAAATCTAAGATTTCTTCCGTATTTTTATATACGGTTCGTCGACGCCCTGATTCCGTTGTGCCTGAATGACTGCTGCCATCTCAACCGAATCAAATACCTTCTCGTAATTCTGACGGCTATATGTAGGGGTTGGTTATATTCCGCGCATTTCTCTATCACTTGATTGATCGTGAGAATCTGTTTATTGTCGAGTAGCGTGTACGGAATCTTGCTATATTTTTAAATCGCTTGTAGACAACGGACAGTAAGCAGAGCGGCATGTAATATTTCAAGCCCTTGACGTCGTCTTTGTTATGAATTAAGGTGATTTTGAAATAATTCCAAGATTCTCGTACCTTCATCTTTATGAGACACTATCTATACATGGTGGCAAGTTTTTCTAAAACAGTCTGTCCACCGTCTTTCAACAGATCTGATGATACCTGATCCTAACCAGCGGCAATTGCCTCTTTGCGTTCCCTCCAAAGATTTCTTTACTTCCCATGTCATTACAGGTGGGTTGTCCGATTCCTCTGGCCTGCTTCTTACGTTATCGTCCTCGTTGTCCTGGCTACTGTACAGATATTTGTAAAGCTCCTCAGCTATTTTAACTTTCCTATCCATATTGATAGTGACTTTGCCTTTCTCATCCCTTAGTGCATACGTCCGGTTTTTGCCTGTGCGCAGTTTCTTCTTGACCCCTTTGAGGCTTCGTCCGTTCTAGAGATGACCGATAAAAGGATGGGACGAAGTCAGTCACGTGCGAGTCACGTTTGAGACCCCCAGCCCTGCAGCAAAAATTAAATAAAACGATACAACGTGGCTTCCTAGATGAAGTCCAGGAGCGGTCTATGCAATTCGCGCATCCACTTGGAATCAACTTCCATCGGCACTGTCGACGAGCGCAAGGTGAGGTTGTGATATTTCAGAGTACTCGAGACTAATTAGGCTGCGTGCGCGTCGCTCGCACCGCATATACGTGTATATAAAAAAAAGATAAGATTCTAGCGCCTTCGTTGATACTAACTGCAGTTGTTGCATTTTAGAAACGCTGGTTGCACTTTCACGTGTTTCCTCGCAGGTGGAATGCATGCCGTAGTAGTGTAGTCGTGCGCAAGATGAGTCTCTAACACTGAAATTATCTTTCAAATACGCCATAACGGCTAAACGCAGTGAGCAAGCGCAAAAGTGTTCATGACACCAAATGCTGAGGCGGAAAATTCTATGGCATTTCAATACGACACATTCGCATTAGTACCTTTCAAGTATTCATACACTAAACATGAATTCGGTGTTCCGCTCACATTATTGACAAACGAACGTCGTGACGGCATCGGCACGCGATAACGCACATATTGATTAACTGCTACGTCCGATATACATACGCTCGGCAATACCTACACTGACTGTGTTATTCCTTTCACATTTCATGTGTATATATACAGGCAGATGCTTTTGGATAAGTGTAGTCTTTTACGATGTAAGAATATAACAAGCCGCGACGTGTACGTTCCTTTCTTTCGTGCTCCCACGGCACCACGAGCCGCGGGCGACCGAACGGCCGGCTCGCTCGATGTACAAACTTTTCCCATAGTGCGCCACGCTCCCGCGGGGCTCTCTGGGATTGCTTGAAAGGTTCATTAGCAGAGAAACTCGCATGCATTCACCCTCTCTCTTTAGACTATCATCTGATGCTTTGCATCATATGCCTCAATATATTTTTATCATATATCTGCACTTAAATAATTTCCTAAAACTATCAGTAGATTAATTACTCCTTTAATTGCAGAGGGTTGTCTTGAAGGGTCAGTTGGTACATGT